>NW_027397114.1:2301910-2332325 GCF_003265705.2 Callorhinus ursinus
TTTTTGGAACAGTTTCAGGAGAATAGGTATTAATTCTTCTTGAAATGTCTGATAGAATTCCCCTGGGAAGCCGTCTGGCCCTGGGCTTTTGTTTCTTGGGAGATTTTTGATGACTTTCAATTTCCTAAGTGGTTATAGGTCTGTTCAGGTTTTCTCTTTCTTCCTGGTTCAATTTTGGTAGTTGATACATCTCTAGGAATGCACCCATTTCTTCCAGGTTATCTAATTTGCTGGCATAGAGTTGCTCATAATATGTTCTTATAATTGTTTGTATTTCTTTGGTGTTGGTTGTGATCTCTCCTCTTTCATTCATGATTTTGTTGATTTGGGTCATTTCTCTTTTCTTTTGGTAAGTCTGGCCAGGGGTTTATCAATCTTGTAAATTCTTTCAAAGAACCAGCTCCTAGTTTCGTTGATCTGTTCTACTGTTCTTTTGGTTTCTAGTTCATTGATTTCTGCTCTGATCTTTATGATTTATCTTCCCCTGCTGGGTTTAGGCTTTATTTGCTGTTCTTAATCCAGCTCCTTTAGGTGTAGGGTTAGGTTGTGTATTTGAGACCTTTGTTGTTTCTTGAGAAAGGCTTGTATTGCTCTATACTTTCCTCTCAGGACTGCCTTTGCTGTATCCCAAAGATTTTGAACAGTTGTGTTTTCATTTTCATTGGTTCCCATGAATTTTTTTAATTCTTCTTTAATTTCTTGGTTGACCCATTCATTCTTTAGTAGGATGCTCTTTAGCCTCCATGTATTTGAGTTCTTTCCGACTTTCCTCTTCTGATTGAGTTCTAGTTTCAAAGCATTGTGGTCTGAAAATATGCAGGGAATGATCCCAATCTTTTGGTACCGGTTGAGACCTGATTTGTGACCAAGAATGTGATCAATTCTGGAGAATGTTCCATGGGCACTAGAGAAGAATGTGTATTCCGTGGCTTTGGGATGGAATGTTCTGAATATGTCTGTGAAGTCCATTTGGTCCAGTGTGTCATTTAAAGTCTTTATTTCCTTGTTGATCTTTTGCTTAGATGATCTGTCCATTTCAGTCAGGGGGGTGTTAAAGTCCCCCACTATTACTGTATTGTTGTCAATGTGTTTCTTTGCTTTTGTTATTAATTGCCTTATATAATTGGCTGCTCCCATGTTCGGGGCATAGATATTTACAATTCTTAGATCTTCTTGTTGGATAGACCCTTTAAGTCGGATATAGTGTCCTTCCTCATCTCTTATTACAGTCTTTGTTTTAAAATCTAGTTTGTCTGATATAAGGATTGCCACCCCAGCTTTCTTTTGGTGTCCATTAGCATGGTAAATGGTTTTCCACCCCCTCACTTTCAATCTGGGCGTGTCTTTGGGTCTAAAATGAGTCTCTTGCAGACAGCATATTGATGGGTCTTGTTTTTTAATCCAATCTGACAGCCTTAGTCTTTTGATTGGGGCATTGAGCCCATTTACATTCAGGGTAACTATTGAAAGGTATGAATTTAGTGCCATTGTATTACCTGTAAGGTGACTGTTAACTGTCTGTTGTCTGTGTTCGTTTCTGCTCTTTGCTTCTTTTAGGTTCTCTCTTTGCTTAGAGGACCCCTCTCAATATTTCTTGGAGGGCTGGTTTCGTGTTTGCAAATTCCTTTAGTTTTTGTTTGTTCTGGAAGCTTTTTATCTCTCCTTCTATTTTCAATGATAGCCTAGCTGGATATAGTATTCTTGGCTGCATATTTTTCTGGTTTAGTGCTCTGAAGATATCTTGCCAGTCCTTTCTGGCCTGCCAGGTCTCTGTGGATGGGTCTGTTGCCAATCTAATGTTTCTACCATTGTAGGTTACCTATCTCTTCTCCCGAGCTGCTTTCAGGATTTTCTCTTTGTCTCTGAGACTCGTAAGTTTTACTATTAGATGTCGGGGTGTTGACCTATTTTTATTGATTTTGAGAGGGGTTCTCTGTGCCTCCTGGATTTTAATGCCTGTTTCCTTCCTCACATTAGGGAAGTTCTCTGCTATAATTTGCTCCAATATACATTCTGCCCCCCTCTCTCTCTCTCTTCTTCTTCTGGGATCCCAATTATTCTAATGTTGTTTCGTCTTATCCTATCACTTATCTCTCGAATTCTGCCCTCGTGATCCTGTAGTTGTTTCTCTCTCTTTTTCTCAGCCTCTTTATTTTCCATCATTTGGTCTTCTATATCGCTGATTCTCTCTTCTGCCTCATTTATCCTAGCAGTTAGTGCCCCCATTTTGGATTGCACCTCATCAATAGCCTTTTTGATTTCGATTTGGTTAGATTTTAGTTCTTTTTTTTCCTCCAGAAAGGGTTTCTCTAATAACTTCCACGCTTTTTTCAAGCCCAGGTAGTATCTTTAAAGTCATGATTCTGAACTCTAGGTCCGACATCGTACCAATGTCCGTATTGAGTAGGTCCCTGGCTGACGGTACTACCTCTTGTTCTTTTTGCTGAGGTTATTTCTTTCGTCTTGTCATTTTGTCGAGAGGAGAATAGATGAATGAGAGAACAAAATGCTAACAGGTTTACAACGTCCCCAGCAAATATACTGTATACACATCAGAAAAGACCTGAAAGCAGGGGAAAAGAAAGGGAAAGAAAGAAAAAAAGAGAAAAAAAAAAAGGAAAAAAAAAGGATAAAAACAAAAACAGAACAATACAAAAAAAGCAGAATGTGATCAAATATGATCAGGCTAGTGCATAGATCAGTGCCACACACTAGATTTTGGGCGTATTTTGGTCTGTTAGAAAAAAGTTCCTCCTAAAATTTTAAAGGAAGAAAGACATATATGTACAAAATAAGCGTTGATTGAATGAAAGGATGGAAGATGAATGTAAAGATGAAAATTATAAAAGATTTTATAAAAGGACTTGGTAAGATAAGTTGTTTGAAAAAAGAAAGAAGATTTAAGAAAAAAAAAAAAGGAAAAAGGGAGAGAATGTGATCAGGCAGGAGAGTAGAACAAAGCCATACACTAGTGATTTAGGGTATATTTTGATCTGTTAGAAGAAACTGTACCCCAAAATTTTAAAGAGAGAACAACTTATATATATATGCTAAAAATAAGGGTAACTACTATGAAGGGATAAAATATGACTCTAAAAATGAAAAATAAAAAATGTTTTTTTCTTTTTAAAAAAAGGGATTGATAAGATGTTGGTTGAAAAAGGGAAAAAAGAAAAATAAAAAAAAATAGTCAACAAAAATTAACTTTGATGAAATAATGGATCATGGTAAAAAAAAAAAAAAAAAAAGCCATGAATCTATGTGCAGTATTCCCCTAGCGCTGGAGTTCTCCCATTCTCCTTGATCGATCAACTTGGTCTTGGCTTGCTGGCTGTTTGTGCTGATCTTCTGGGGGAGGGGCCTGTTGCTGTGGTTTCCAAATGTCTTTGCTGGAGGCGGAATTGCCCCGCCCTTGTCTGTCCGGGCTAAGGAAGCTGCTCCGGTTTGTTCTCAGGAGCTTTTGTTCCCTGCAAGCTCTCAGTACAGCTTTGGAGGACCAGGGCAGAAATGGTGGCCTCCCAATCTCCATCCGGAGGAGCTGAGAACTCGGGGCCCCGCTCCTCAGTGTGTCCCCAGAGAAAAGCAGTCACTCCCGTGTCCCCGGTCTCCGGCCGCACTCCGTGCTCACCCGGCCTGTGATCGAGCGTTGCTATCTCTGGCACCCGACCCCGCACGGAGTCTCCAAACCCAGCAGATCCCTGCAGTGCGTTCCCGCACCGCTCCTCCCCGGGAAGGAAGGGGAGTCTCCCCGGATCTGCTGCTTGTTGGGTCCCTGCTGGAGGAGCCGTGCCCCGACTGGGCCGCAGATCACAGTTTAAGGCCACCCCGAGCTGAGAGCCCGCGACTCTGCTCCGTCTCTGCAGCCGGCTTCCCCGCTCCGATACCTGGGAGCTCTGGCGCACTCAGGCACCCCCGGTCTCTCCGTGACCCCAAGGGTCCTGAGACCACACTGTCCCGGGAGGATTCCACCCCCCGCTTAGCCACTGCAGCGACGTCCCTCCGCCCAGCCAACTTCTAAAAGGTCCGATTTTGTGCTCCGCGGCTCTAGCACTTGCCAGAAGCGGCCGACGGAGGCCCCTCCCCCGCCATCTATCCTCCCGAATATCGCCTCGGATTCACTTCTCCGCACGCCCTACCTTCCAGTAAGTGGTCGCTTTTCTGTTCAGAGAGTTGTTGCTACTCTCCTGTTCGATCTCCTGTTAAGTTCGTAGGTGTTCAGAATGGTTTGATCCCTATTCAGCTGAATTCCTGAGACCAGACGAAATCTAGGTCTCCTACTCCTCCGCCATCTTGCTCCACCCCCTCAACCTCAGTCTTTAATCAAGGGCTCTGTCTTATGTTTAACCTTGTCCCGTGAGGTTACACTTGTATTGTCAGTAATGTATCTTTGAGTTGATTAGAAAATTATGCCTTGCCCAATTCTACAGTAATCTAAGAAACTAAAAATTAGAGAATACAATGACAGCTGTTTAACAATAACTATGCTTTAAATATCCCACTCTTTGTGAATAGTGTGTGGTAAGCAGCCATTAAGGTGACCCCCAGTGATCCCTACCACTTGGTATATATGCCCTTTTATAATTTTCTCCCTTTACTTAGGTGTAGACTGGATTTATTCATACACCTTGAACAAAGAAAATAATAGCAGAACTGATAAGCAATCACTTCTAAAATCAGCTCATAACAGCAATGGCATCACGTTGGATGCTCACTCTCTCTACTCTCCTGGATTCTTCACTTTGGGAAAAGCCCCACTGCCTTGTGAAGCAGCTCTGTGGAGAGACCCATAAGGTGAGGAACTAAGGCCTTCTGAGAACCACACAGTGAGCTTGTAAGCAGATTCTTTTGCCAGTCCAACCTGCAGATGAGACCTCCTGAGAGACTTTGAGATAACCAGTTATGCTATCTGAGGAGTGGTAATTGTAATTTAAAGCCACTGTGTTTCAGGGTGATTTGCTGCATAACAATAGATAACAAATATAAAGGTATTTGAAAGAACAATGCTGTTCCATTGTGTTTTTCACAACAGCTAGATTATCATGTCTCTCAGTCAAAATACTTTTGTTTATCTCTTAAGCAGGAGTTATGAGGCAGCCTGGTATAACAAATAATTTTAGACTTGAAGTCAAAAACTCAGAGTTGACTCTTGGCTTTCATATCTGCTTAAATAACACTGAGTAAGTTACTTCAGTTCTTGAACTTTCATTTGCTTATCAGTGAAATAAAAATTTTGACTACACAATGTTTAAGACATTTCTTAAAAAATGCCTATTGAAAGTCTTTTCTAATATTCACAGAAGTCTTACTGTCTTTTTTCCTCAAATACCAGTGAAAGATAAAGTTTTCATGGTTAAGGAATCTGTGGAGTGGGGAAATCAGTGTAAGAATAAGATATGCAACCAAAATACTTGACAAATTCTTGTCCCTCCTTGTTTGTAAAGTTTAAAGGAATAAATAACTGAAGGAATGACTTAATCTGAATTTTGCATCATAATGAGAATTTCAAGTGCTGAAAAAGAAAGAGGCAAGTCAGTTGCCATGAATGGCACAGTGAAGGTGCAGACATGAGAATTTGTATGGGGGTATTTACAGAGGAGTAAGATGATGTGATGTACCAAGAAGTGAGAATAACAGTTGGTTAATAATGAGACATGAAGAAAATACTGGAGACAAATAAATTATTCATCTTTGCCAAAAATTTTGCTGGATATGGCATTTTCAATTCATATTCATAAGTCTGAAGACAATTCATTAGCCACAGGATGAAATGGGACAAAGTAAATTGGAATATGAACTGACATTTTGAAAATACATAATGAAATATAATAATTGGTCGTGTCAAATTCTGTCTATAGAGTTGACAGCTAAAAACACCAAAATATCAGAGTATAATTGTAATTTTGCAGTATTCAATCATTTTACCTCTTTTTTAAAGAAGATACAATAAATGCTGATGCAATATGAAGCATACCTGGATAGCTAGAAGTCTTGCTGAGATGGATTTTTATAAGATTTTTAAAACTCATCAGGTTTTATTCATGCAGGACACAATAACACATATTTAGAAAAAAGCATATCTTATTCAAGTATCTATAGTAACCCACAGAGGAATTACTTAATTTAGGACTTTGGACAACAGGATGATGTATTGGTACTAATGGAACTGATACTGTGAAATTAGGATTGCATAACTCACTACATACATAAAAATAAGTATATGCAAACATAAAATTAATTAATTAATTAATTAATTGTCTCAGTAAGTTATTGATAGGAACTATAGTAAGCATGGCTAAAGAAATATTGCCTGTCTGACCAAGTCTGAATTCTTTTGTGTGTGTGTGTCCATTCTCTTGTGTGCCCCATATCATTTATATTTATACTTCATCCAGGCTGGACGAAGCCTTCTGTTATATCTGAACCTTTAGCTCAATGTCTGCTTAACTCACCATTTAAAGTGAGCCAAGGGACACCTGGGTGGCTCAGTCAGTTCAGCGGCTGCCTTTGGCTTGGGTCATGATCCCAGGGTCTTGGGATCAAGTCCCATGTTGGCTCCTAGTTCAGTGGGGAGTCCGCTTCTCCTTCTCTTTCCCTCTCCCTGCTGCTCCCCCTGCTCATGCTCTCTCTCTCTCATAAATAAATAAAATCTTAAAAAAAAAAAACAAAGTGAGCCTTGAGTACTGGTTTTTATCGATCTGATTTGTATAAATTTTTTTTTTCTGGGAGTTTTACTTATTATTTCAGGAACAGATTCTGTTTACTTTCCTTATGTAGCAGCCCTGCTCTCTAACCTTGTTTTTCTATGTCGAACTTTCTGTAGAAGACAGGTTCTATGAAAGCAGATTCTTTCATTAAATTGCTGAAAGGCTAACATTAAGATCCTCGTAAAAATATAACATTAACACATGCCAAAAATTTAACTCTTTAATGAGGAAACCAGTAAAATATTACAACTGGTCAAAGAAAAATTCAAACACATACAAACACAAGTGATCACAAACACTAAAATGAATGCTCTAACAGAGGGCAAATCTGGTCCTTATCTACAGGAAATAATTAATTGTGCCCAACCAGACAAAATCTATTTGCATTCCTCTAGACGAGGATAATTTGCAGTACTATAAGTTTTCTACAGTTCATAGAATGATGGAATGGCTCAAAGACTGACAGACAACCCATTTTGAAGATATTCTACAAAAGACATCTAATAATGCTCCTTGCACATTTCAAACTCTCACTAGTTTTCCTTCGAGAACAATGACAAGGATGTCATGGCACTTCTTACCTAGCACCATCAAAATATCCTTCTGGTATCAGCAGTGCAGAGAAGTTAATTGCTTAGCCATTTTATATGCACTACTATATATGCTACAAGGTTTAATAGTTTGCGGACAAGTATATTTTCTTATTACATGTGCATGTGTTCCATTCGCTTCCTTTGTAGTGATCATTACACAGCACTAAAGGGGCTATTCAGCACCATTTTATTTGTGCTTTGGAAATCTTGACAACCCAGCCTATCCTGTCACACCAGAACTCCCCTAAAGGACATCAGAATTGGAGAAAGTTACTTCTTAGTTATATTATTCCTGCTTAGTTGATCTCACTCTTTGTTCATGCCATTATATCTTTTCTTTCAGCCTAAGCCTGACAGATTTTATATAGTACTGGTCATTGGTGACATGCTTCTAGCTTATCACCAGTTCATTGGAGCTCTTTCTCTCAAAAACAGTATTTCCACTGACTTACTTATTAGTAATGATGCTCAGTTTATAAAACTTCCACTCTGTGTGTTCTTCTCTTTCAATGGACATTTCCACTCATCATAACCAGCTTCAAGGTTGGACTTGAATATTCAACCTGGGCATGAATACCCCTAGTTTATTTGGTTGCATATCAGTATTGCTTTTCCATGCAGAAACATCAGCATTTGCTTTCCCTTTAAATAAAAGGATAACAAATAAGCAATGAATAACTACCTCCACCATCCCAATTAGGGTAAAGGAACCAGAGGGCCAGAACTAATAAATAACTTATCATGTTAGTTTTTGGCTTGGTCTCCATAATATTAGGCAATTCCCCCAGCTTGCCAGATGGAAATAATTCAACATTGTGTTAATGAGATAAACACCAGAGGAAGAAAATATTTAAAAAAAAATAAAAGAGAAAATAAGGTAGAAAATAAAAAATTAGAAAAATTACGCATTTTTTTGAAATAGGGTAATAAGTGCTCTTATTCCTTTCCATGACATTTGACACATGCAGGAATCACTGTCAATTAGCCTGGAGTAAAGGGAGATTTGAAACATCCACATATCAGAAAAGCAGGCATCCTGTTGATCAGGGTTTCCGGTGAATGGTTTTCTTCCTTTGAGGGACTTGCTTTACTCAAATCATGTATTTCACAGTTTACTTGGTAATTGGTTTGGATGCATCCAGTTAGATTGCTATGAAAATCATGTCTAGGTTTAAATACTCTTTTTTAGCAGTTGAGACATTAAAAATTTTTTTATAAGAACAGGGTAGCAAAAACTGCTCAATTAAAATGCTCTGCATATTCAGATCAACACCCTTTGTTAAAAAGGATTTTTCCAGTCCTCCTCAGTAACTGAGAAAGAAGGCAATCAAAAAGTTTACAGCAACCACATTAGGAAGAGAGAGGATTTGATAGCTAAGAGGCAAATCACCCTTTTATCTAAGGTACTGGAGCATAATTTCAAATACCACCCTATTTCCCTCCTACAAAAACCAGAGGGAGGAGGGGGTCTAAGAAGTATAATGACAAAAGCATTCCATTTATAAATAACCACATTAGAGGCAAAAGAGAAGGCGAGAGTGGCTACTTCTCTCAAATCCCAAGACTGAGCCAAAGTCTAGGGTGCAGATGAAGAAAAAATAAATCTTTCAATACCTCATGTGACCACACATTTGTATCCAGCATATCAAGGAAATTAAGAGAAATCTTTTCTCAGAGGCATTGGAGGGAGAGAGAAAGATAGTGAATAAAGCATGCAGATGAGGATTTTTTTTTTAACAGAAGTCTGGTAAAGAGACCTCAGCTGCATTTGCTATCTATTCTTTTCTACTTAAGTATGAAGAGTGAGATAATTTGATTACAATTTGGTTTGTAGCATGAGAGGTTAAAGGGAACACATTTTTGTTTCCCCAGGCAAGTCTGACCCTCCATTTTTGGAAAACCTAGGGTGATGAAACAGAATGCTAAAGAAGTTACTGAAATGCAACTGCATCTGAAATCTTGTCAAAAATGGAGAAATTTCTGTGTGTGTTTATGAGGTGGGAGAGAACAGAGGAGGGGAGAGAAAATTGTCTCTAAGTTAGGAAAGGTGGGATGCAACTTTTCTATGTACAGTGAAATCAAAAACATGGAGAAGAATGCAGAATTACCAAAATATGTGGTGATTTTTTTTCAGCTAAGTGTGTGTGTGTGTGTGTGTGTGTGTGTGTGTGTGTGTGTGTGTGTGTGTGTGTTTGGATTAAATTAACCAATGTCAAGTCAGTTAAAGGCTTCTGTATTGGGACTGGCCCTCTTTACAAAGATTTGTGTGGTTAGACACTGGTAGTCGAGAATGGATATTAGTTTTATCTTGAAATAAGATACATGATCACCGAATATAAAATGACTCCACAGATTCACCTAGCAGTCAAGAACAAAGTAAATTACTTGCCATCATGATTTGATATTTTTCTCTGGGAAATTAAGTTCCATTTGCTTTCTATTTTCTTTAGCTTTCCAGTAGTACAATGACTCACACTGCCCAGGAATCAGTTTGCATTAGAGCCCTGCGAACCTGGGGCTGAATTTCCAGTCACCCTAGATAACAAAGAAAAGATAGATTCTTTAGATGGGGTTCCCCACTGTGAATTTTTATTAACTTAGAGGAAATGCTCGTTCTGACTGTCTTCTTTTCACCAATCCCCGCACCCTGACTACAAATGTGTTTCCCTCGCAGACTGTGCGCCATTGGCCGTCCTGCCACTGACAAATGAAGCACTTCAGAAAGTACAGAGATTTTCTACATCCTTGCCTGGATGCATCTGGGCTCGCAGCAGATTGTAGTCAAGCAAATGAGTCTTGAGGATATTCTGGCCATTATAAAGCTTGCCAACTGATGCAGAGGTCTGGCTCCTTCCTGGGCAACCAAGGTTCTGTCATTAGCTAGATAGGGTCTTTGGGAACTTGAGAATTCAATAGGGAACTTGGGCGGGGGGAGCAACTTTTGCTTTAGCTTAAGGTATTCCGTAATAGCTGTTGTACAAATACCTCTTTAGCAATGGCACTTTTATTTAAAAAAAAATTTTTTTTAAGATTCATTTATCTATGAGAAGGAGAGAGAGAAAAGGAGAAAGGGAGTATGGGGAGGGGGAGGGGCAAGGGGAGGGGGAGGGGCAGAGGGAGAGGGAATCCCAAACGACTCCACGCTGAGCATGGAGGCAGATGTGGGGCTTGATCTCATGACCCTGAGATCATGACCTGAGCTAAAATCAAGACTCAGTCATCCAACCCACCAAGCCACCCAGGTGCCCCGCAATAGCACTTTTAAAGTAAAACTATGTATGATTCTACCAAGCTATCTACCTCATCCACTTATTTTTCTCTTTTCCACTTATTTTTTTTAATTTTATTTATTTATTTGACAGAGAGAGACATGCTTAATGACTGAGCCACCCAGGCGCCCCTCTTTTCCACTTATTTTTAATTGTCTATAAGTTTACTCAGTTTGAAAGTGCCATTTTAATGTAGATACAATGCTATACCCAGCTCATATTACTTCAACTTATATCTTAATTATATATCATAATTTCCTAAAATAATCCTTCACAAAATGGAATTTTAGCTATTTCTAATCTTTTATTATTCAAAGAATGTTGCATGTGAACACCTTTCTGACTAAATCTCTACTTACTTCCTTAAGTTAAATCTAAGGGACCACAGGACATTGATAAATTGATAAATTGCTTTCTGAAAAATGTGCACTGGTTGCTAGTAGTATATGATCTTATCAATTTCAACACAAAGGCAAATTTTCCTATATGCAGAACTTCTCATGGACTCCTTCCACGAATATTATTTTCCGGTGACTAACTGTTCTGCTATAGGTTACTATGTTATGTTATGGCCTATTAGGAACTCACACAATCTATTTGGCAGATGGTAAGAATGTAATTATTTTTTTTTAAATTAATCTGTGTCCTATTGGTAGACATAAAATTCTACTTAACTCTAATACCATTTATTATAGTTTTTATTCTAACTTAAAAGTTAAAAAATTCAATGACTTTCTATCATCAGGGTTAACATTTACCTATGTCAAATCTCAGGAATAGAACCTTCTGCTCTCTCTGTCCTGGTTCTAAGGAAAATAGTGACTATACCACAAATACGTTATTGTTCAGGAAGACTACTCATTCAGAATCTGGATAGAACTGATCCTAGAAACAGCAGTCAGAGAAGGACCAGGGAACAACAATTCTACCTACTTATTTTCAATAACATGCAAAATGAGAGGAAGCCAAAGTTGCAGAGATTCTGATGTATTTAAATAGGCAGCACAGGGGTGCCTGGGTGGCTCAGTCAGTTAAGTGTCTGCCTCAGGCTCAGGTCATGAGCTAGGGGTCCTGGGATCAAGTCCTGCTTCAGGGCTTCCTGCTCAGCAGGGAGCCTGCTTCTCCCTTTACCCCTCCCACCCTGTTTGTGCACTCTCTCTCTCTCAAATAAATAAATAAAATCCTAAAAAAAAAATTAGGCAGCCTAGTTTACATGCCTTTGTGCATTAAATTTTCAGATTTTCTGTAGCACAAGCTATTTAGGTAAATAAAAAAAAACTTGCCTATGCTTTCCAGGTAATATCTACAAAATGAAAACTGCAAAACAACTAGTGATTCTGCAGGTGGGTAGGAAACAAGCCCATCAAATCAGATTGTAGCTGTGTAAACAAAGCCTTTGGTTTAATGGCCCACTCTGTGCTTTGTTTTTCACCTGTCTATTTTGGCAACACGTTAAGGTAGTCTGGAGTGTTTCACCTGCTTCTGATTATTCGCAGATTTGATTTCCCTCACAAGCCCTAAATGCTGGGATGTGCTTAGCAAAGCCATAATTAAAGGTCTAATTTATTGAGAAAGGACAAAAGTAGATTCTTCTGTTTATTTTTCATTATAGCAATACTAAGTTACATTTCTACCACTATTACTTTTTTTATGCACATCTAAGTATGAGTGTGTATAATAGAACGATAGAGACAGAGATAGAATACACTGGTTCTGTATTTCATTACTTGGTACTATTTCATTATGTCTCCCCCCCCACCCCAGGAAGGTGGACGTGTTCTTCTCCATTGACCAAAAGGCTAGAGGATAATTTTCCAACACCTGAAGGTCTTCAAAGCCAATAGGCAACATTTCCAGTCAGGCAGGTAATTATAACCAGCTCTAGCTGGGCTCTCCATACTGAAGGTTGCTGATCTTGCAGTACAAAAAAATATTTTCAGCTGTGGACAATTAGCAAACTCAGTACAAGGCAAAAGTGCAGCCCTCTTCTGCACAATTCCTCTGCCAGCACTATGACAGCTATATAATTACATGGACCATAAATTACGCTCAGTAATCACCTTGTTTATAATTTCATTCCCTGTAAATTAGTAGTGTAATGAAATGAGATTTCATAACCACCAGATGCATAGTGAGCTGCTCACCAGAGACTCTGGCAATAGGTAAGCGGAAACCCCGTCCCAAGGAGTGAGGTTTTGGTGGGCTGCCGTTTGTTGGTCATACCAGTGGCAAGTGATCCAGTGCACCAAGCTGGGAGCTGCCAGTGACATTCAGGCAGCTCCAGGATGGAAACCATAGATACACCAGCAGCTGGGAGAAACATGGCATCCTGTTTGAAAGGAAAACTTGGTTTTTTTTTTTTTTTAAATCATGTATCACAGCAGCTCCATTTATGGACTGTTCCTCTTACATAATGAGTGCATGAAGAGATTCCTCAAGAGTTCATCTTAAAAGTAATGATGGCGGGAGGGGGGCGGAGCAAGATGGCAGAGGAGTAGGAGACCTGGGTTTGGTCTGGTCTCAGGAATTCAGCTGAATAGGGATCAAACCATTCTGAACACCTATGAACTCAACAGGAGATCGAAGAGAAGAATAGCAACAACTCTATGAAAAGAAAAGCGACCACTTACTGGAAGGTAGGACGTGCGGAGAAGTGAATCCGAGGCGATATTCGGGAGGATAGACGGCAGGGGAGGGGGCCTCCGTCGGCCGCTTCTGGCAAGTGATAGAAACGCGGGGCACAAAATCGGAAATTTTAGAAGCCAGCTCCGCTGAGGGACGTCGCTCCAGTGGCTAAACGGGGGGTGGAACCCTCACGGGACAATGTGGTCTCAGGACCCTCAGGGTCACAGAAAAACCAGGGGTGTCTGAGTGTGGCAGAGCTCCCAGGTACCAGGGCAGGGAAGCCGGCTGCAGAGACGGAGCCGAGGCACGGGCTCTCAGCTCAGGGTTGCCATAAACTGTGATCCACGGCCCAGTCGGGCCACTCCTCCTCCAGCAGGGACCCAACAAGCGGCAGATCCGGGGAGACTCCCCTTCCTCCCGAGGGAGGAGCTGCACGGGAATGCACCGCAGGGATCTGCTGGGTTTGGAGACTCCACACGGGGTCGGGTGCCAGAGATAGAAAAGCTCGGTCATAGGCTGGGTAGGCACGGAGTGCGGCCAGAGACCAGGGAAACGGGAGTGACTGCTTTTCTCTGGGGGCGCACTGAGGAGCGGGGCCCCGAGTTCTCAGCTCCTCCGGGTGGAGATTGGGAGGCCACCATTTTCACCCTGGTCTTCCAAAACTGTACGGAGAGCTTGCAGGGAACAAAAGTTCTGAAAGCAAAACCGAGCAGCTTGCTTAGCCCAGACCGACAAGGGCAGGGCAATTCCGCCTCCAGCAAAGACATTTGGGAACCACGGAAACACTCCCCTCCCCAGAAGATCAGCCAGAACAGCCAGCAGGCCAAGACCAAGTTTAACGATCAAGGAGAACGGGAGAACTCCAGCGCTACGGGAATAATGCACATAGAATTCATGGCATTTTTTATCATGATTCATTAGTTTTTCAAAGTTAACTTTTTTAACTGTTTTTTTATTTTTCTTTTTCCCTTTTTCAACCAACATCTTATCAATCCCTTTAAAAAAAACATTTTTTATTTTTCATTTTTAGAGTCATATTTTATCCCTTCATAGTAGTTACCCTTATTTTTGGCATATATATATAAGTTGTTCTCTCTTTAAAATTTTGAGATACAGTTTCCTCTAACAGATCAAAATATACCCTAAATCACTAGTGTACGGCTTTGTTCTAGTCTCCTGCCTGATCACATTCTCTCCCTTTTCTTTTTTCATCTTTTTTTAAAAATCTTCTTTCTTTTTTCAAACAACTTCTTATCAATCCCTGTTATAAAATCTTTTATACTTTTCATCTTTACAATCATCTTCCATCCCTTCATTGTATCAACCCTTATTCTGTACATATATGTCTTTCTTCCTTTAAAATTTTAGGAGGCACATTCTTCTAACAGACCAAAATACGCCCAAAATCCAGTGTGTGGCACAGATCTATGCACTAGCCTGATCATATTTGATCATATTTTGTTTTTTTTGTATTGTTCTGTTTTTGTTTTTATCTTTGTCTTTTTTTTTCTTATTTTCTCTTTCTTTTTCTTTATTTCCTTTTCTTTTCCCCTGGATTTAGGTCTTTTCTGATTTGTATAGAGTATATTTCCTGGGGACGTTGTTAAACTGTTAGCATTTTGTTCTTTCATTCATTTATTCTCCTCTGGACAAAATAACAAGATGAAAAACATCACCTCAGCAAAAAGAACAAGAGGTAGTATCGTATGCCAGGGACTTACTCAATAGGGACATTAGTACGATGTCAGACTAGAGTTTAGAATCATGACTTTAAAGATACTAGCTGGGCTTGAAAAAACTGTGGGAGTTATTAGACAAACCCTTTCTGGAGAAATAAAAGAAATAAAATCTAACCAAGTTGAAATCAAAAAGCTTATTAATGAGGTGCAATCAAAAATGGGGGCACTAACTGCAAGGATAAATGAGGCAGAAGAGAGAATCAGTGATATAGAAGACAAAATGATGGAAAATAAAGAGGCTGAGAAAGAGAGAAACAACTACAGGATTACAAGGGCAGAATTTGAGATATAAGCGATACGATAAGAGGAAACAACATTAGAATAATTGGGATCCCAGAAGAAGAAGAAAGAGAGAGAGGGGCAGAAGGTATATTGGAGCAAATTATACCAGAGAACGTCCCTAATGTGAGGAAGGAAACAGGCATCCAAATCCAGGAGGCACAGAGAACCCCTCTCAAAATCAATAAAAATAGGTCAAAAGCCCGACATCTAATAGTAAAATGTACGAGTCTCAGAGACAAAGAGAAAATCCTGAAAGCAGCTCGGGAGAAGAGATATGTAACGTACAATGGTAGAAACATTGGATTGGCAACAGACCTATCCACAGAGACCTGGCAGGCCAGAAAGGACAGGCATGATATCTTCAGAGCACTAAATGAGAAAAATATGCAGCCAAGAATACTATATCCAGCTAGACTGTCATTGAGAATAGAAGGAGAGATAAAAGCTTCCAGGACAAAGAAAAACTAAAGGAATTTGCAAACATGAAACCAGCCCTCCAAGAAATATTGAAAGGGGTCCTGTAAGCAAAGAGAGAGACTAAAAGCAGCATAGATCAGAAAGGAACACAGACAATATACAGTAACAGTCACCTTACAGGCAAAACAATGGCATTAAATTCATATCTTTCAATACTTACCCTGAATGTAAATGGGCTCAGTGCCCCAATCAAAGGACACAGGCTAACAGATTCGATTAAAAAACAAGACCCAACTATATGCTGTCTGCAAGAGACTCATTTTAGACCCAAAGACACCCCCAGATTGAAAGTGAGGGAGTGGAAAACCATTTACCAAGCTAATGGACAACAAAAGAAAGCTGGGGTGGCAATCCTTATATCAGATTAATTAGATTTTAAAACAAAGACTGTAATAAGAGATGAAGAAGGACACTATATCCTACTTAAAGAGTCTATCCAACAAGAAGATCTAACAGTTGTAAATATCTATGCCCCGAACGTGGGAGCAGCCAATTATATAAGGCAATTAATAATAAAAGCAAAGAAACACATTGACAACAAAACAATAATAGTGGGGGAGTTTAACACCCCCCTAACTGAAATGGACAGATCATCTAAGCAAAAGATCAACAAGGAAATAATGACTTTAAATGACACACTGAACCAAATGGACTTCACAGACATATTCAGAACATTCCATCCCAAAGCAACGGAATACACATTCTTCTCTAGTACCCATTGAACGTTTTCCAGAATGGATCACATCCTAGGTCACAGATCAGGTCTCAACCAGTACCAAAGATTGGGATCATTCCCTGCATATTTTCAGACCACAATGCTTTGAAACTAGAACTCAATCACAAGAGGAAAGTCGGAAAGAACTCAAATACATGGAGGCTAAAGAGCATCCTACTAAAGAATGAATGGGTCAACCAGGAAATTAAAGAAGAATTAAAGAAATTCATGGAAACTAATGAAAATGAAAACACAACTGTTCAAAATCTTTGGGATACAGCAAAGGCAGTCCTGAGAGGAAAGTATATAGCAATACAAGCCTTTCTCAAGAAACAAGAAAGGTCTCAAATACACAACCAGCCCTACACCTAAAGGAGCTGGAGAAAGAACAGCAAATAAAGCCTAAACCCAGCAGGAGAAGAGAAATAATAAAGATCAGAGCAGAAATCAATGAACTAGAAACGAAAAGAACAGTAGAACAGATCAATGAAACTAGGAGCTGGTTCTTTGAAAGAATTCACAAGATTGATAAACCCCTGGCCAGACTGATCAAAAAGAAAAGAGAAATGACCCAAATCAACAAAATCATTAATGAAAGAGGAGAGATCACAACCAACAGGAAAGAAATACAAACAATTGTAAGAACATAATATGAGCAACTCTATGCCAGCAAATTCGATAACCTGGAAGAAATGGGTGCATTCCTAGAGATGTATCAACTACTAAAATTGAACCAGAAAGAAATAGAAAACCTGAAGAGACCTATAACCACTAAGGAAATTGAAGCAGTCATCAAAAATCTCCCAAGAAACAAAAGCCCAGGGCCAGATGGCTGCCCAGGGGAATTCTATCAGACATTTAAAGAACAAGTAATAACTGTTGTCCTGAAACTGTTCCAAAAAATAGAAACGGAAGGAAACTTCCAAACTCATTTTAGGAGACCACCATTACCTTGATCCCCAAACCAGACAAAGACCCGATCAAAAAGGAGAATTATAGACCAATATCCTTGATGAACATGGATGCAAAAATTCTCACCAAAATACTAGCCAATAGGATCCAACAGTACATTAAAAGGATTATTCACCATGACCAAGTAGGATTTATCCCTGGGTTGCAAGGTTGGTCCAACATCCACAAAGCAATCAACGTGATATAATGCATAAACAAAAGAAAGAACAAGAATTGTATGATCCTCTCCATAGATGCAGAGAAAGCATTTGACAAAGTACAGCATCCTTTCTTGATCAAATCTCTTCAGAGTATACGGATAGAGGTTACATACCTCAATATCATAAAAGCCATCTATGAAAAACCTACAGTGAATATCATTCTCAATGGGAAAAAGCTGAGAGCTTTTCCCCTAAGACCGGGAACGCGGCAGGGATGTCCACTCTCACCACTGCTCTTCAACATAGTATCAGAAGTCCTAGCCACAGCAATCAGACAGCAAAAAGAAATCAAAGGCATCCAAATCGGCAAAGAGGAAGTCAACTCTCACTCTTTGCCAATGAAATGATACTGTATGTGGAAAACCCAAAAGACTCCACCCCAAAATTGCTAGACCTCATACAGGAATTCAGTAAAGTAGCAGGATATAAGATCAATGCAGAGAAATCTGTGGCATTCCTATACACCAACAACAAGACAGAAGAGAGAGAAATCAAGGAGTCCATTCCATTTACAATTGCACCCAAAACCATAAGATACCTAGGAATAAATTTAACCAAAGAGGCAAAGGATTTGTACTCAGAAAACTATAAAATACTCATGAAAGAAATTGAAGAAGACAAAAAGAAATGGAAAAACGTTCCATGCTCATGGATTGGAAGAACAAACATTGTGAAGATGTCAATGCTACCTAGAGCAATCCACACATTCAATGCAATCCCCATCAAAATACCATCCACTTTTTTTTTAAAGAAATGGAACAAATAATCCTAAAATTTGTATGGAACCAGAAGAGACCCCGAATAGCCAGAGGAATATTGAAAAAGAAAAGCAAAGCTGGCGGCCTCACAATTCCGGACTTCCAGCTCTATTACAAAGCTGTCATCCTCAAGACAGTATGGTACTGGCACAAAAACAGACACACAGATCAATGGAACTGAATAGAGAGCCCAGAAATGGACCCTCAACTCTATGGTCAACTTATCTTTGACAAAGCAGGAAAGAATGTCCAACGGAAAAAAGACAGTCTCTTCAACAAATGGTGTTGGGAAAATTGTAGAGCCTCATGCAGAAGAATGAAACTGGACCATTTCCTTACACCACACACAAAAATAGACTCCAAATGGTTGAAAGACCTAAATGTGAGACAGGAGTCCATCCAAATCCTAAAGGAGAACAGAGGCAGCAACCTCTTCGACCTCAGCCACAGCAACTTCTTCCTAGAAACATCGCCAAAGGCAAGGGAAGCCAGGGAAAAAAAAGATGTGGTATATATACACAATGGAATATTATGCAGCCATCAAAAGGAATGAGATCTTGCCATTTGCAACGATGTGAATGGAACTGGAGAGTGTTATGCTGAGTGAAATAAGTCAATCAGAGAAAGACATGTATCATATGACCTCACTGATATGCGGAATTCTTAATCTCAGGAAACAAACTGAGTGTTGCTTGAGTGGTGGGGGGTGGGAGGGATGGAGTGGCTGGGTGATAGGCATTGGAGAGGGTATGTGCTATGGTGAGCACTGTGAATTGTGCAAGAGTGTTGAATCACAGATCTGTACCTCTGAAACAAATAATGCATCATATGTTAAGAAAAAAGAAAAAGAAGAAGATAGTGGGAGGGGAAGAATGAAGGGGGTAAATCGGAGGGGGAGATGAACCATGAGAGACGATGGACTCTGAAAATCAAACTGGGTGTTCTGGAGGGGAGGAGGGTGGGGGGATGGGTTAGCCTGGTGATGGGTATTAAAGAGGGCACATTCTGCGTGGGGCACTGGGTGTTATGCACAATGAATCATGGAACACCACATCAAAAACTAATGATGTAATGTATGGTGATTAACATAACAATAATAAATAAATAAATAAATAAATAAATAAATAAATAAATAAATGATGCCACAATAAACATAGGGGTTCATTTAAAAAAAAAGAAAATGTAATGATGCCGGGTAAATATTCCATAAAGAATGTATTCACCTTTGGAAAGTGGGTGGTCTATTTTACAACATTGGAATTGGTAAATGACGAAGAAATGTAAGCATTTCCCAAGGTTATTTTTTTCTCCATATGGAGAAATCTTTCTTGAAATTCCTTTGTATCATGCTTAGTAACTGTGACAAAGAAAGAAATAAGAATGGAAATAGTAATAAAAATGCTGGTCATCTTTGTTCTAGGATTTGTTCTTGGGTTTTCACAACTTCTGAGACACAACACCCAACTATTTCATAGTAAAACAATGGCAGATTATAGTTTTTGAATGGATAGCGTACAACTGAGAATTACATATTTTTTTAAGAAAAGGAAGAACAGATGAACAATTGATAATTTCTGTCTTATATTGCAAAGCCTCAACAAGTTATCTGCAAGAGATTTATTAGAACTTGAGCCATTACTGCAATAAGAATTGTGCTGGAAGGAAAAATACAAATTATCTGCCACTGCTTCCAACAGAGCTGGGAGGGGGAAAATGCATGAATCTAGAAGCTTTAATTACCTGCAGAAATGTGAGTTGGTTATGCAGCACCTATTTTAATTACCATCTGATTAAAATTAATCCTAGCTAGGAAAGGAGAAAGCAGAATAAGGAAACTGCAGTCTGAAGGTTAATGTTCCAAATGCCACCAAATGCAGACAAGTAAGGAAGAGAAAATTTGGCTGAAGGACATGTACTGTGAGGGACTATCTAAAATGTGAAATGTTTCTACATATTTGTTGTTTTGACACATTCTTTCATATTTCCTGAAATTCTGGAAAAGTTGGATCCTTCATTCTTCTACCAGAGGATTCTAGATATGATAACATTTTCCCCAGGTAGAAGCATTTCAAGTGAAATAAAATTATTCCAAGGTATTAGAGACATGCCTGGGATTTTGACACCAATTCTCAGTGACTATTCCTCCAATGACAAACCTAGAATGTAAATGAACAGCAAGTAATTTATTTGTCTTTTTGTCCTAGTATGATATTTGTGACTTTTTCAGAGATGGAGAATGCAAAAAAGATCCTTCTGTGTTCTAGGAATTGACTGTTAATCACTTCTTTGAAAGTCATGACAAATTGCTTGAAAAGCTGAGGTTTTTGTATTAGGGCCATGTGCACACTTGTGTGTTCACTCATATCACCTGCCTTGATGTCAGGGACCAAACAAACATGGGACTATCACCAACAGGTCATATAGTTCTTGGTCTACGCTGGCAGCTTAAAAACTATGGAACCTTCATGTAGACAGGTAATTTTCAACTCAATTGCCATTGATAGGAGTTAAACTTTGAGTTTGTTTTACATTGAAATGATGGATTCACACTCAAATATCTGTCCTCAGGCACCAATCACTCTTCTGATGAAAGTGAGCATTTTCAAGAATACCATCAAGATTTAGGGTATTAGCTAAAAAAAAAAAAAAAAAAAAAAAGGAAAAGAAAAAATAACTGATTAACCCGGGGCTTGAAACCACAACCTTGGTTGCTATTGTCACCATTACTAAATTACATCTGAGTGAACTATCTTAATCAATACGAGTTCTATCACTACCATAATGGCAGCCCAAATCATAAGTAAGTTGTTAATAAAATTTTGGTGGTTGAAAGATTGAAGATTAAATAAATATTCACAGAACCTAGGGGTGCCTGGGTGGCTCAGTCATCCTGGGGGATCTCAGGGTCCTGGGATTGAGCCCTGTGTCTGGCTCCCTGCTCAGTGGGGAGTCTGCTTCTCCCTCTCCGTCTCACTTGATGTCTCTCTCTCTCTCTTTCTGAAATAAATAAAATATTTTTAAAAAATTAAAAAATAAATAAAAATAATAAATATTAAAAATACATACAACCTACCTCACCATACATCTAAAGGAAATTAAAAAATAACAAAAATAACAAAAATAAACAGCAAACATGTGAAAGAACCAAATTCTGAATCACAAATCTTTAAAAGTATATCTTTAAAAGTATATTATCTTCAAAATAATGAGCAGATCAAAATTGAAAGCAGGCAATGATAATCCATAGAAATGCCTTCCTCCACCAGTATAGTACCACCACCTTTTACTGGCACCCCCCACCACCCACTACTAGACTTCAGCATTGTGGGGAGAATGAGAAGTGAGGAATTAAGAGAAATTCTACTAACTGGAGAAGTGTCCTTGATGAGTGGTCTGAAAGAAAGGGATGGTGAAGCAGTAGTGGGCCAGATGGGAAGGAAGTGAGGTTAGAAAATAAGCAAAAGGAAATATAATACACTTCTTCATTAAAGTGACTTGCTAGAGTGCTCACTTTGACAGCACATATACTAAAGTGACTTGCTAGAAACTGACATCATTAATAAAATTTGTCATTTATGCAGAAGAATGAAACTGGACCCTTTCCTTACACCACACACAAAAATAGACTCCAAATGGTTGAAAGACCTAAACGTGAGACAGGAGTCCATCCAAATCCTAAAGGAGAACACAGGCAGCAACCTCTTCGACCTCAGCCACAGCTACTTCTTCCTAGAAACATCGCCAAAGGCAAGGGAAGCCAGGGCAAAAATGAACTATTGGGATTTCATCAAGATAAAAAGCTTTTGCACAGCAAAAGAAACAGTCCACAAAACCAAAAGACCACCGACAGAATGGGAGAAAATATTTGCAAATGACATATCAGATAAAGGGCTAGTATCCAAAATCTATAAAGAACTTATCAAACTCAACACCCAAAGAACAAATAATCCAATCAAGAAATGGGCAGAAGATATGAACAGACATTTTTCCAAAGAAGACATCCAAATGGCCAACAGACACATGAAAATGTGCTCCACATCGCTCCGCATCAGGGAAATCCAAATCAAAACCTCAATGAGATACCACCTCACACCCGTCAGAATGGCTAAAATTAACAAGTCAGGAAATGACAGATGTTGGCGGGGATGCGGAGAAAGGGGAACCCTCCTACACTGTTGGTGGGAATGCAAGCTGGTGCAACCCCTCTGGAAAACAGTATGGAGGTTCCTCAAACAGTTGAAAATACAGCTACCATACAATCCAGCAATTGCACTACTGGGTATTTACCCCAAAGATACAAATGTAGGGATCCGAAGGGGTATGTGCACCCCAATGCTTATAGCAGCAATGTCCACAATAGCTAAACTGTGGAAAGAGCCAAGATGTCCATTGACAGATTAATGGCTAAAGAAGATGTGGTATATATACACAATGGAATATTATGCAGCCATCAAAAGGAATGAGATCTTGCCATTTGCAACGACGTGGATGGAACTGGAAGGTGTTATGCTGAGTGAAATAAGTCAATCAGAGAAAGACATGTATCATATGACCTCACTGATATGCGGAATTCTTAATCTCAGGAAACAAACTGAGGGTTGCTGGAGTGGTGGGGGGTGGGAGGGATTGGGTGGCTGAGTGATAGACATTGGGGAGGGTATGTGCTATGGTGAGCACTGTGAATTGCACAAGACTGATGAATCACGGATCTGTACTTCTGAAACAAATAATGCAATATATGTTAAGAAAAAAAAAAAAGAAGAAGAAGATAGCAGGAGGGGAAGAATGAAGGGGAGTAAGTCAGAGGGGGAGTGGAACCATGAGCCATGATGGACTCTGAAAAACAAACTGAGGGTTCTAGAGGGGAGGGGAGTGGGGGGTGGGTTAGCCTGGTGATGGGTATTAAAGAGGGCACATTCTGCGTGGAGCACTGGATGTTATGCACAAACAATGAATCATGGAACACTACATCAAAAACTAATGATGTAATGTATGGTGATTAACATAACAATAAAAAATTATTAAAAAAAGAAAAAATAAAATTTGTCATTTAGTTTCCTTCTGACAGGGAGAAAGGTGTCAATACTAATTATTCCCAATAATTAAATAATTAACAATTAAATAAATGTTATTTTGTTAGAATTAAGGAAAAAAATGTAAAACAAATGCAAATTCCTACAGGTATATAATAATAAAGTATCCCAAACATAGGGGCAACATAGTTTCCCAAATGAAAGGGGAAAACATAGTATCCCAAATCAAAGCCATCTACTAACTGTGAATGACACAAGAAGAGATGACATTGGGTCCTTTTTTATTCCCCGTTACACTGGCTTAGAAGGAAACAGGAATGGATGCTGGGTAAAATCAAATATTAAAAACTAGGGTAGTGGTGCCGGGTGGCTCAGTCAGCTGAGCATCTGACTCTTGATTTCAGCTCAGGGAATGATTATCAGGGTTGTGAGATGGAGCCCCATGTGGGACTCTGCACTCAGCAGGGAGTCTGTTGAGAGTCTCTCTCTCTCTCACCCATTCCCTCTGTCCTCCCCCCACTCTTTCTCTCTCTAAAAAATAAAGAAATAAGATAAACAAATCTTTGGGAGAAAAAAAAGAACCATATGAAACCAGGGTAACCATATGAATCAAAGCTCTCCCATCCTCAGTTCCCACAATACCTTATATCACTCTAACAAGACAGTATGAAATTTAAAATATGACAGATCAGTGAAAAATATTCACTGGCTATAAAACCCTTAGTGCCCTCTCACTACCACCACAGAATATGGAACACAAAACAGAACCTACAACCTTCAGTCTTTGATCTGAAGCTCTGATGCAAAAACCCAAACACAGACTCATCTGATGTTTTAAGGGAGCCAAAAATAGCATACTCAAAATACATTTGGCCAAATGCAAGATCCAGATGAAGCAGCCTATTTAATTAACAAATAGCCTAAAATGATGGCAGGGCAACAATACAAAAATACTAGAGCAAATAATAATAGTAAGGAGAGATGAAAATGGCAAAATAAAAAGGAAAGAAAGAGAAAAAGAGAATCAGCTCTGAAAAAAAATATATGTATACTAGGAAATAGAAAAAGAAAAATTTTCAATAATAACTTTATACTTTTCAAGGAATTAAGGAAGATACAAAAATTTGGAACTATATGTAAAAAGAAAATATTAAGAATAAGGTAAGTGGGGGCGCCTGGGTGGATCAGCGGTTAAGCGTCTGCCTTCGGCTCAGGTCATGATCCCAGGATCCTGGGATCAAGCTCCACATCAGGCTCCCTGCTCAGTGGGAAGCCTGCTTCTCCCTCTCCCACTCCCCCTGCTTGTGTTCCCTCTCTCGCTGTGTCTCTCTCTGTCAAATAAATAAATAAAATCTTTAAAAAAAAAAAAAAGAATAAGATAAGTGATATCTGCATGCTAAGAAAATTACTAGTTCACAATAAACTATACCAGAGCAAATGAATGCATTAGAAATAGAGTAGAAATCACACAATAGAAGGCCAGATCAGGGACATAGAGGGCGGGCATTAAAACATTACTACCAGGTGACGGTAAAAGTCTACGTTCCCTACTGGGCTTCCATTGACACCTGAAGTTGGGATATTCTTTGTTACTCTTGTGTAGAAGTGGGAGTTCTGGCTCACTTCATGGTCCTATGGACACCATGATGAGAGTTGTCTCAGTACTGCTGGATGACAGTGAAAGTCTTGATCCTCTATTGGACCTCCTCTTAGGAGGAGGCCAGGATCTCCAAGTGGTTTCCACTGACACCAGGGAATGGATGGCTTATTACTGGACAACAGGATGAAAATCCCAGCTCCCTCTGTGGTTTTCTGTAACCATCCCAATGAAGATATTAGGGAGCTTTATTACAGTCCAGTAATGGTATAAGTCTAAGCTCCCCTTCTTATTTTTTTCTGGCATGGGTGGGGATAGGTTCATAGTTTTTCCATGATGATTGCATGGAGTAGAGAAGTTATTGTCTAAAACTTTCCTGTTTTTACCAGGCTGTCACTTTCCTGATCCTCTGGCTGGAGAGAACAGATTTTTTTATTACGCCTGTGGGTGTTTCCAGTTATATGACTTCTTCAGCTCCAAGTCTCCAGTACAGAAGACAAAAATAAAACCCAGGGAAATCACACTGAGTTGTTCCTTGGGGCCAAGGTCCCTAACCAGTCTGACTTACTCTCTCCACCTCTTGGGGTCTTCTTAACATTTGTTGTATATATAATGTCACAGTTTTAGGTTGTTCTTAGTGGGTGGAATAGAGGGAAATACAGATATTTTATCTTTCTGAAAGCAAAAGTCTGAACACATTTTTGAAAGGCTGAAAGTGAATGGAAGAGTAGAAGTTGAAACTCAAGTGCCTGCAGAGGTTTCTAACAAAAAGTAAAAAACATCAAGTACTGGCAAGGATGTAGAGAAAAGAGCCCTTGTAAATCTCATAAATTGCTGGTGAGAATGCAAAATGATATAGGTGCTTTGGACAAGCTTTTGGAAGCATCTTGAAAGTTAAATATATATTTATCATAGGACCCAACAATACCTTTTCTAAGGCATTTGCTCAAGAATAACAAAACATATTTTCATACAGAAAACCTTGATTTGAATGTGAATGTCCATTTGTTGTTTATAAGAAACAACTCAAGGTCTATCAACTAATGAATAAATTATAAAATTATGGTACATCCAGAAATATAATACTCCTCAGCACTGAGAAGGTGTAACTTTTGATAAATTCAACAGCATAAATGAATCTCAAACCATTTTGCTATTGAACAATGCAATACACAAAATATTGGCTATAATTTGATTCCATTTATGTAACGTTCTGGAAAAGGCAAAAATACAGAAACCAAAATCATATCAGTGGGTGGGAAAGAGAGATTGTTCAACAAAGGGACATAAGGGAATTTTTGCAATGATGATAATGCCTTATACTTTGATTGTGGTAGTAGTTGCTCCATTATAACATAAGCTCATAGAACTCTACATTTAAAGAATATAAATTTCAGTGAATGTATTTATAAACCAATGAATTTAACTTGAAAATAATGAAGTTAAAAATGAACAATAAAATCCTTGGGCACCTGGGTGGCTCAGTCGTTAAGCATCTGCCTTCGGCTCAGGTCATGATCCCAGGGTCCTGGGATCGAGTCCCACATTGGGCTCTCTGCTCAGCGGGAAGCCTGCTTTTCCCTCTCCCACTCCCCCTGCTTGTGTTCCTGCTCTCACTATGTCTCTCTCTGTCAAATAAATAAATAAAATCTTAAAAAAAAATCCTTAATAGAAGACATGAAAAATAAATAAACATTTTAAAAATGCTTTTAAAAGTTAAAAAATAAGCTAAGACAAATCAATGGGGTGGTCTTTTAAGTTCCTGGACCCAATTCCAACATGTGTGTGTGGGAGTGGGGTTCCTACACCTTCAACAAGCAATGCTTGGTACACCAGTTCAGTGTCCTAGAATTTAACTCCATCCAACACTACCTACTTGGAGATAGTATCAGATCCCACAGGTTAAGGGCTCAGTTCTGATACAGGCAGGCTGGGTCTAACAACCCACACAGGGGTCCCAAAGGATTAGCCAAGAGGGTCCTTGGCTTCACACAGGATGGAGATCAAACATGAGCCAGCAGGAAGTGAAAGCAATTTATTGAAGATCTCTCTCTCTCTCTAGGCTTATATTGACTATGGGGGACTTGGAAAGGAAAAGAGCATGAATCTTATCTTTGCTTGGGGTCTGGGGTCTGGGGTTTTTACTGGCAGTTGTGGTCTGGTGTATGTGTCCTCTTAGCCATCCAGGAACTGGCCAAAATAAGGACAAGACCCAGGTGTCCTTCATAAGTCACTCATTCCCTGAAGCCAGGAGTCTTGGGTCAAGATATTTGGAGTCAGTGGTCTTGGAGAACATTTATGAGGACCCCACCTGATCACTCCTTAGATGTTATCTACTGTGCTGAAGTCTACGAAGATATCATTATCTCTTTGTCTCCCACTAGGAGGAAATATGCTATTTGTATTACAAGGCATGTGCAGATTGAGGCGGTGGTGCAGGTCCTAGCAAGATTGGAAGCTAAAAAAGGAGCAAAAGAAAACAAACAAAAAATGCAGCTTTTTTAATGGGGTCCCTTCAGTTTCCCTGTCTCAGTTCCACAAAAGTGCCCCCTACTCAGATACGAGTTGCAAATAGTAGGTCCTCTGGTTACCCATAACTTATATCTAATTTAGATTTGGCTATAAATTGAGACTCCCATGGCCCCTTACCTCAGGTTCAATTAATTTGCTAGAGTAGCTCACAGAATTCAAGAAAACAGTTTACTTACATTTACCAGTTTATTATACAAGGAAATGTAAAGAGTACAGATGAACATCTAGGTGGAAGAGATACACAGGGCAAGGCGTGGGGAAAGAGCACACACCTTCCATGCCCTCTCCTGGTGCACCACTCTCCTGCACCTCTACTGTTCACCAGCCCAGAAGCTCTCCAAACTCAGTCCTTTTTGGGTTTTTATGGAGGCTTCAGCACATAGGCATGATTGATTTTATCACTGGCTATGGCAATTGATTCAACCTCCAGATTCTTGCCCCTCCCTGGAAATTGGGTGAGGTGGGACTGAAAGTTCCAACCCTCTAATCACATGGTGGGCTCCCCTGGCAACTGGCCTTCATCTTTACCTGTAGTCCAAAAGTCACCTCATTCACATAACAAAAGACACTTTTACAGTTCTCATCATTTAGGAAATTCCAGGGGTTTTAGGAGCTTTGTGCCAGAAACAAAGACAAAGACAAAATATATGCTTCTTACAAAAAAAAAATATGCTTCTTACTATAAAGTACAGTATCACAAATGGACATAGGTGAAAAAAGAAAACTAAAGAAATAATGAGGTCAAATTCACTAAATATAATTTCAGAAAGACAAAGAGGATTAAACAAAGAGAAGGAATCTAAAAAAGATAATTATAAGCATATTTCCCAGGACTGAAGGATCTGAGTTTGCAAATTGTAAGGTCTCACTGCAAAGAATAGTAAATTAAAAAAAGAACCACAACAAGGCACACCACAGTGAAATTTTAGAACAAAAGAAATAGAGAACACCTACAGTTTTCCATGTGAGAACATTTTTAAATGAGATAAACAAAGCTTACACATATAAGAAAACCTGTATCAAAATTGTACTGGTCCTCTCAAGAGCAGCATGCAACCTCTATAAGAAATGAACAATGTCTTCAGAGTTCGGAAGAAAAATTTTTTGCTAACATAATTCTATATCCAGCTAGATTATCAGTCAAGATAAACATTTTCAAGAATATAAGACCTGAAAAAAAGTTTACCATTTGTGAAAGTGGAAGCTAAAGCAACCAGAAAACAAGAAACCCAATAGCAGAAAGAAGTGAAAAGAATTACAAGGATAATGTTAAACAGTCTCATATTACATTGAGACTGTGTATGCCTAGGAAGCAACCAGTTAAGTTTAAAGCAGGAGGATGTAGAACCCCTGAAGGTAAATATATAGGTTGTCTTTGGAACAATTACATTATCTGATATATTTCAACATTTAGAAAATAGTATTGGGATTCTATGAGGGGAGTTGGAAAGAATTACTGATAGGTACATAGAAAACTTAGCAAATTAAAACTCAAACAACTAATAACTTCAGGAAAAATAAAAACTTGTTTATTGTATGTAATTTAATCTTAGTACTAACACAGCTTGGCACAGCAATGAAAAAATATTTACACACTCAAAAATAATGTACACACTATATACTGGTTTAATATAAGAATACTTTTGGGGGGTAGGGGAAGCAGAAGTGCCTCATGTGATAAGGCTTCCTATTTCTTAATAGGAAGAATTAAAATATCAATAAAATATCAATTAAAATATCACTAAAATATCAATAAAATCAAGACAGTAAGTATGCTTATATAAATATTTTATGCTTTTATAAATATTTTATAAATATTTTATAAAATATGCTTTTATAAATATTTTAGCTGGAAATAACAGAGCTAAACATAAGAAGTAGCAGTTCAAATAATTGGCTGAGGTTGCCTTTAGGGAACAAATAGGGCATGTGAAAGAAGGCAGGGACATATTTTTCATTATACACTTAATAATTCTATTCAATAAAATGGGAGGATTGCTAAAAAGTTCCCTCTGCCCCACTTCCCTAATTCCTAAATCCAAAGTGCAAATGATTTGGAATCAGAGACAATTTAAATCTTTGTTTTACTACTAACTAAGGATTTGGAGTAAATCATTTAACTTAAGTGAGTCTCAGTTTCTGCTATTTAAAGTATAAACAATAGCAACTAATTTAATGGATTGAGATGAGAATTAAATGATGAAAAAAAGAAAGCTCTCATCCCAGGGAGAGGCATATTAGAGCTACTTATATACGTTACTTTTACTTTTGAAGATTTCTCTTCTCCTGGTCTCAGCATAACCTACCTTTATGACTTTATTTCTTTGGAGAAGATTCTGCAAACTCATTTTAATTCTAGAACTTTGTGCAACTAAATTTTATGTGAAATTCTAATATAAACAATTTAAGCTTAAATTTTTATGATTGAAATACACCATTAACAATAGTACATAAAATGAGTGTGAGATAACGTTGAAATAACATTATGCCATACTACTGACTTGTCATGCTAGATATTATACCTACATACAAAAATGCTGAAAGAAAAGCATCACTGAAACAATATAAAGATAATATCTGAAATGCCTTAATTATTTGCTTTGGGTGGTAAAATATGGAATTTTTTCTCACTTTATGCATTTACAAAATTTTCTGTAATAAACATTATCCAATTTATAATCAAAAGAAAATAAACCTTATAAGGATAGTGAATAATGTGTTAAAACTGCCTCTTTTAATGTGGTATATATACACAATGGAGTATTATGCAGCCATCAAAAGGAATGAGATCTTGCCATTTGCAACGATGTGGATGGAACTGGAGGGTGTTATGCTGAGTGAAATAAGTCAATCAGAGAAAGACATGTATCACATGACCTCACTGATATGAGGAATTCTTAATCTCAGGAAACAAACTGA
>NW_027397114.1:2332425-2333621 GCF_003265705.2 Callorhinus ursinus
GTAATATATGGTGATTAACATAACAATAAAAAAATAAAAAAAAACTGCCTCTTTTAAAGTACTTTTTAAATATGAATGATATCAATGTTAATACCATTCATGAAATACTGATTTTAATAATAGATATTAATAAAATAATAAAGTAATATTTATTTTAGAATATAAAATCAGTTGTGCTTGTGATTATCTTAATTTACCTTCTGTTTTCAACATTAGTTTCTAATATGCCCAAAAGAATCATGAATGAACATTTTAAACTAGAAGAGCTTGAGCTGAGATACTCAACTTATATACCAAGGAGGAGACTTTAGTTAGTAATTAAGTAATAATAATCAAGGCAGATTAATGGCTGTCTCAGAAAATTCATTGCTGTGGGCCATTAACCCTAGTACAGCAATTAATTCCCAAGGAAATGACCTATGCTTCAGAGGCCATTTCTGTAGTTAGAAATTATCAGAAGTAAAACCACACTAAAATATCCATTGTCAAAAAGTAAGCATGCCATTTCTATTCTTGTGATGATTAATTTTGTGTGTTAATTTGATTGGACCATGGATACCCAGATATTTTGGTCAACATTATTCTAGGTGTCTGTATTTGATGAGATTAACATTTGAATTGGTAGACTGTGTAAAGCAGATTGCTCTCCTTAATGTGAGTGGCCCTCATTCAATCAGTTGAAGGTCTGAATAAAATAAAAAGGCTGATCCTCCTCTGAGGAAGAGGGGAACTCCTCCTGACTGACTACCTTGAGGTAGAACATTGGTCTTTTTTTTCTGTCATGAGACTGGAATGGAAACACTGGTTCTTCCTGGGTTTCAATTCTGCCAGCTTTTGGACTAGAATTTATATCATTGGCTCTCCTGGTTCTTAGACCTTCAGATTGTGACTGAATTTACATCTTCTGGATCTACAACTAGCTGACTGCAGATTTTGAGACTTCTCAGCTTCCTTAATCACAATAAGCCAATTATCTACCTACCTACCTACCCACCCACCCACCTACCTACCTACCTACTGGTTCTGTTTCTCTGAAAAACCCTGACTAACACAATTTCCCTTCTTCCTTCCTTCCTTCCTTTCCTCCCTCCTTCCTTTCCTCCCTCCCTCCCTCCCTCCTTTCTTTCTTTCTTTCTTTCTTTCTTTCTTTCTTTCTTTCTTTCTTTCTTTCTTTCTTTCTTTCTTTCTTTCTTTCT
>NW_027397114.1:2333631-2339906 GCF_003265705.2 Callorhinus ursinus
TCTTTCTTTCTTTCTTTCTTTCTTTCTTTCTTTCTTTCTTTCTTTCTATATGTAAAGGGAAATTTGAAAACATGCACACTCAAAAATTCAACAACTAACAATTTCTTAAGCTCATGAGTTATATTCAATTTTTTAAAATTATAATTTAAAATTATTTGAAAAGAAAGTAGAAATTAGTATTTATTTAGAATTTGTGATGTGACAAGGTGCCTTACATATATTACTATGATTAGTTCACAAGACAAATGGTAAAAAATAAGGAGTATAAACATTATTTTATAGTTGAGAAAACATGGGTTCAGAGTATTTAATCAATTTGCTCATAGGCACACAGTAAGAATCATCTAAAGAGATCTGATACCAGAATATCTGGCTTTAAACCCATGATCTTTCTGCAGTACATTATTGCAGTCTTTCTGAAGATCCCCCTTTTAGACTAGTATATAAAAAAGAATTCTTACCAGAACTTGCTTTATGTAATGGTTTAAACAGACATCATACTAATATATGGTGTAATAATAATTTAATACAGAGAAATTAAATAATCAAAACATATTTACAGTTAAGTTTAATATCAAGTAATATGACAAGAGTATGCATAGGTATTATTTGAGGGGACATTGACATTACCACCTAAAATTTTATTTATCAAAAATATATCAATCTTATAATAAAAATAAATATGATATTGGCATGCTCCTTATTCTAGCCATAGCAATAAGATATGAAAAAAAGGTATAACTCACATAAGGGAAAGGAATTACAGATTAACTTTATTTTTGTGCTTGAGCATTTTTATTTATTCCTCATTTCTGTAAGGGCATAAATTATTTTTATATTCGTACAAAAAGTAATTGGACAATGGTTTAAAGTTAGGGGTGTGTAAGGCTTACCCAATTCAAAGATTTTTTAAATCAGAAGTTAAGAGAGCAAGTATAATATTTATTAAATATAAACATATGAAGTAGCTCTCTCTTAGGAAATATAATATTCAATCCAATATTAATTTTTCATGGAGAGACAGAAATAAAAAGTTAGAGAATATCACTACAGATTAGGACTTCAGTAACACTTACGGTGATAGAGAAAAAACTTAGAAATGATTACCACTGAGGTGACACTTGCTAATTTTATGTATTGAGCTAAGGAAATCAATAAATACATAATCTACATGTTTTTAAACTTTTAGAAATTTTGAAAACTGTTTGTGTTATGTTTTATTTTCTTTGCTTTTTTTAGGTTCACTCCCTCCTTTAAACCATAAATTAAAAGCAGAGTATTTGTGTAGGAGCAAACCTACAAAATTTGCTGGGGGTGGAGGGTGTTGGTGGAGAAGGAAGCCAAGGAGGAAAGAAGTATTTTTCATGGAGACAAGTGTTTGTCAATTTACTTTCATTCTATTACTCAGTCATGTTTATCTCTCAAGAGAGATACTGTTTGAAAAATGAGAAATGCCTCAAGAAAGGAATTTAATCCATTACATATTTATTTGCATATTGTATTATTTTTGTTTTCTTTTTTTTCTTTATTTTTTAAGATATTATGGTCTGGATTTCAAAAATCTGTAAATTGTAGATAATAGCAAGTAAAAATAAGATTATTGGTACAGGAATGGACTTTTAAATTCGTTCATCTCACAGAGAAAATAGAGATGATAGTATCCATCTGCTAGCCTCAATGTAGCATCTCCTTTACCTAGGCCAACCTTAAAATGATCCATATTCTCTCCTTTCATAACTTTATGCCTCCTTGTCTACCTCCCTATAATGAACATAATCTGACCCTTATCATGATGTTTAGCTCTCCATCAAACAATGAAACATGAAAATCTCAAAGCTGATGCAGAGTTCTAGTTTCAGTATGTAAAGTTCCTTCCCTCCTTTCCTCTTTCCCTCCCTCCCTTCCTTCCTTCCTTTTTTTATTCTTATTCTTTTTTTCTTTTCTTTTTGACAATATGCTTTTTATTTAAAAACGAATGCTTCCTTAATTTCATAATAATCCTATAAAATACCTTTGTTTTGAGTAGGGCTAGAGTAAATCCTCATTTGTGCCCTCCAGTGGCAGCTGGGTAATCGGAATCTTATATTCCTCTGAAGAGAGTAATGGTTCAATGATCGGCATGAATTAGCACCTCCCCTAGGACTTTTGTTAACATTAGTGGGAAAACCACTCCACTTTTGCTGGAATTTTAAGCCATAAAAAGAATATAAACTATAAGCTACTTGTACATCTTTACCATTAGTTACACAAGAAATACTCCCACGAAATGAAGGCAATGCTGGGAAGAACAGAACCCAGTGGTGAAATGGGGCAGAATCTTGGTTCTGCTATGCCTGAAGAAAATCTGCCACAGGACTTTAAAATTACATAATCTAATAAAGTTTTATTTCATTAACTACATTGAGTTGGATTTCTGTAAATTTCTGTTAAATTCTGTAAATTTAATGACTCCTACTTTATTAAGCAATCAGTGCCTAGAAGTCATTTATTGCTAGTAATAGTTCTAGTAATGAAAGTGGCTAAACTGAAAAAGGGTAGTGTAGTGAGGAGCCCCCTGACTCAGTTACTATTGTATTCAAGGTGATGGTTAAAATATTGTCCATTGTCTCTGTGAAAAATATCAGGTACTCATCGATACTGGAGAGTTAAGGGACTTGGTAAAATCTTTCAGAATGTTGGAGTCTTTCTGTAATGTCCTTTTGTAAAATCCCATCAAAAAAGAGAAAGTTACAGTCTCAGATGACATGTTGGAAAGCAAAAAGTAAACACAGCATGTGTTGTTATGAGAGGTCCTATGTTCCTTCAATCCACAATCAAGATGGAGCAAGTCATAAAATCATGCAGACTGCTGGACTGAAAAACAACAAACAAAACAAAACAAGAAAAAAAATCTGTTTCCAAGCTAATACCAATGGGAGAAAGATTTAGAAGACACAGAGGATACAAAAATGGAACTTACACATTTCCAAAAAGTCTCCTGTTAGGTGTATCCTGCCATTTAAATTAAACCATTATCCAAAATTTAAAGAGCCATTGTATTTGATGCATCCTGGGGTGAAGGAGCATATGAGGCCCCCTATATCAGGTAATATATACCTGAAACTATTGTTACTTTTTTGTAAAGATTTTATTTATTTATTTCTGAGAGAGAGAGAGAGAGAGTACACATGCACAAGCAGGGGAGAGGGGCAGAGGGAGAAGCAGACTCCCTGATGCAGGGAGCCCAATGCGGGACTCAATCCCAGAACCCTGGGATCATGACCTGAACTGAAGGCAGACATTTAACCAACTGAGCCACTCAGGTGCCCCCTGAAACTACTGTTTCAAAAGCCAAAGCCAAAATGGACCAGTTATTTTGAAAGTCTGGGAAGCTGGGCTGAACACTGCAGCTCAGTGCAAGGCAACATAAACCACAATGGTAAAATCTGTTTTCATTGTCTGTTGACAATGGGTTTGAGGACATTTTTTTAAAGATTTGTTTATTTATTTATTTATTTATTTATTTATTTATTTATTTATTTCAAAGAAAGAGAAAGCTGGGGAGAGGGGCAGAGGGAGAGAGAGTCTTAAGCAGACTCCGCACTGAGCACAGAGCCCCATGTTGGGCTTGATCAAACAACCCTGAGATCATGACCTAAGCCAAAACCAAAAGTCAGATTCCTAACTGACTGTGCCACCTAGGCACCCCAAGGATTTGAGGCTATTTTTAAAATTTAGTTATTAGCCCACAATGTGTTCAGGTGCTGGATATAATGATAACCTAAGATATTCCACAAGGCCTTAAATTCTCAGTAAAAAGAAATGCGTTCCAGAATCCATGGTGGCCCCCAAAGCCTTACAAAGATGTGGCAAGGAGGACATTTATCCTCTCAAGAACAACAAGTGAATGAATTGGCTGATTAAAAACTCATTATCAGTAAAGAAAAAGTGTTTACTCTTCTTTTCCAAGAAGAGATGCTATATATGTTATAGATCAGTGAATGTTTAATGCTGTTTCTACTTCTCCATTTTTCTAATGAGAGATCTTAGTAAAGTTGCTCTGATTCCATTTCATTTTTGTCAGACACATATACTGGGCACAAATGATTTTATCATTTAGCCTCTTTCTGACAATGAAGAAGACAAAACCTATACTTACTGATTTGGATCTGGATGCAGTATCTACAGGCAGGTTTAGGTAGGTCTCTTTTGGAAGAATGGGGATATTTTTAAGTTGAACTCAGGATTATTCTAATTAGTTTGGTTGAGATATTTAAAATATTTTATGTACAGAAAGAAATGTGTTCTAGGTTTTGACATATATACCCAGTCACAAGCATAAGCAAATGAAAAAGTCTGCCATTCCTTGGACAAAATGATTGGTGCATAGACGGTGACATGACCCAAATTATGGCAATCAGAATTTGAATTGTTTTTCCAGAGCTAACCAGAAAGATGCTCCGCTTCCTTTAGGTCCATATGTCATAGAGACCAGACCTCCCATCCGAGGACTTAAGACACAGCCATGTCTAAACTGATCTATTTTTCTTTTTTTAATTGAGTTAATATTTTTCTTTGTTCAGTTATTTGAATAAGATACCAATCATAAACTAGAAGATCTCTAATAAACATATTAAAATTCTTAGTAAGAGCTAAAATAGTATATTTCCTTGATGTCCAGGATGAGGTCTATAAAGCTAAAATAGCATTCTAGATTAAACATGTGTAAAGAATAGTTTTTTTTTATCATACTTTGTTCTGTTTTACTGACATCAAGAATGTTATAAGAAGATATCTGAAGGCCTACTCTCATTCTTATATTTACTTACTGTTAAACCTATATGCTGCACTATTGGTTCTTTCTTCTGTGAAAAATAGTATCTCATCAAAGTTTTCCCACACTTACTAAATAACAGCTTCTTAGGTATAAATTAAATAGACCATCATTGGGCTGAAAGCAAAACATAATCTATTTCAGTCTAACAGTTTTATTTGCTTTCCTATCAGTATAAACCTATAATAATGTGTCATCAGATAAAATAAATTTGGAAATATATGATGAACTGTTGTCTTCTACAGTGAATTCAGCCCAATCATTCATTTACCCCTATAATACATGAACTTGCAATTAATGAAACTGATTTCTGAACTCCTATACTATTATGGTTGGCTTTACTATATTTTAATCCCCCTAATAATGACCTAAAATTAGGAAGATGTCTAGAAACATAAAGTAAGGGAATACCGGGGGGCGGAGCAAGATGGCGGAGGAGTAGGAGACCTAGATTTCGTCTGGTCTCAGGAATTCAGCTGAATAGGGATCAAACCATTCTGAACACCTACAAACTCAACAGGAGATCGAAGAGGAGAGTAGCAACAACTATCTGAACAGAGAAGCGACCACTTACTGGAAGGTAGGACATGTGGAGAAGTGAATCCGAGGTGATATTCGGGAGGATAGACGGCGGGGGAGGGGCCTCCATCGGCCGCTTCTGGCAAGTGCTAGAGCCGCGGAGCACAAAATCGGACCTTTTAGAAGTCGGCTCCGCTGAGGAATGTCGCTCCAGTGGCTAAGCGGGGGTGGAACCCTCGCGGGACAGTGGGGTCTCAGGACCCTTGGGGTCACAGAAAGACCGGGGGAGCCTGAGTGCGCCAGAGCTCCCAGGTATCGGAGCGGGGAAGCCGGCTGCAGAGACGGAGCCGAGGCGCAGGCTCTCAGCTCGGGGTGGCCATAAATTGTGATCCGCGGCCCAGTCGGGCCACTGCTCCTGCAGCAGGGACTCAACAGGCGGCAGATGCGGGGAGACTCCCCTTCCTTCCCGGGGAGGAGCGGCGCGGGAATGCACCACAGGGATCTGCTGGGTTTGGAGACTCCACACGGGGTCGGGTGTCAGAGATACAAACGCTCGGTCACAGGCCGGGTGAGCACGGAGTGCGGCCGGAGACCGGGGATAAGGGAGTGACTGCTTTTCTCTAGGGGCGCACTGAGGAGCGGGGCCCCGAGTTCTCAGCTCCTCTGGGCGGAGATTGGGAGGCCACCATTTCTGCCCTGGTCCTCCAAGGCTGTACGGAGAGCTTGCAGGGAAGAAAAGCTCCTGAGGGCAAACCCGAGCTAGCCCGGACCGACAAGGGCGGGGCAATTCAGCCTCCGGCAAAGACATTTGGAAACCACAGCAACAGGCCCCTCCCCCAGAAGATCAGCACGAACAGCCAGCAAGCCAAGACCAAGTTTACCGATCAAGGAGAACAGGAGAACTCCAGCGCTAGGGGAATACTGCACATAGAATTCATGGCTT
>NW_027397114.1:2340006-2340817 GCF_003265705.2 Callorhinus ursinus
TTTAACCATGATTCATTAGTTCATCAAAGTTAATTTTTCCTAACTGTTTTTTTTCTTTTTCTTTTTCCCTTTATCAACCAACATCTTATCAATCTCTTTTTTAAAAAAAAAATTTTTTTAAGCTTTTGCACAGCAAAAGAAACAGTCCACAAAACCAAAAGACCACCGACAGAATGGGAGAAAATATTTGCAAATGACATATCAGATAAAGGGCTAGTATCCAAAATCTATAAAGAACTTATCAAACTCAACACCCAAAGAACAAATAATCCAATCAAGAAATGGGCAGAAGACATGAACAGACATTTCTCCAAAGAAGACATCCAAATGGCCAACAGGCACATGAAAAAGTGCTCCACATCGCTCGGCATCAGGGAAATCCAAATCAAAACCTCAATGAGATACCACCTCACACCCATCAGAATGGCTAAAATTAACAAGTCAGGGAACAACAGATGTTGGCGGGGATGTGGAGAAAGGGGAACCCTTCTACACTGTTGGTGGGAATGCAAGCTGGTGCAACCCCTCTGGAAAACAGTATGGAGGTTCCTCAAACAGTTGAAATTAGAGCTACCGTTCGATCCAGTAATTGCACTACTGGGTATTTACCCCAAAGATACAAATGTAGGGACCCGAAGGGGTACATGCACCCCAATGTTTATAGCAGCAATGTCCACAATAGCCAAACTGTGGAAAGACCCAAGATGCCCATCGACAGATGAATGGATAAAGAAGATGTGGTATATATACACAATGGAATATTCTGCAGCCATCAAAAGGAATGAGATCTTGCCATTTGCAACGACGTGGA
>NW_027397114.1:2360817-2398940 GCF_003265705.2 Callorhinus ursinus
AAAAAAAAAAAAGAAATGGTCCAGTTTCATTCTTCTGCATGTGGCTGTCCAATTTTCCCAACACCATTTGTTGAAGAGACTGTCTATTTTCCATTGGACATTCTTTCCTGCTTTGTCAAAGATTAGTTGACCTAGAGTTGAGGGTCCATTTCTGGTTCTCGATTCTGTTCCATTGATCTATGGATCTGTTTTTGTGCCAGTACCATACTGTCTTGAGGATGACAGCTTTGTAGTACAGCTGGAAGTCCGGAATTGTGATGCCGCCAGCTTTGCTTTTCTTTTCCAATATTCCTCTGGCTATTCGGGGTCTCTTCTGGTTCCATACAAATTTTAAGATTATTTGTTCCATTTCGTTGAAAAAAGTGGATGGTATTTTGATGGGGACTGCATTGAATGTGTAGATTGCTCTAGGTAGAATTGACATTTTCACAATGTTGGTTCTCCCAATCCATGAGCATGGAAAGTTTTTCCATTTCTTTGTGTCTTCTTCAATTTCTTTCATGAGTATTTTATAGTTTCCTGAGTACAGATCCTTTGCCTCTTTGGTTAAATTTATTCCTAGATATCTTATGGTTTTGGGTGCAATTGTAAATGGGATCAAATCCTTGATTTGTCTCTCTTGTCTTGTTGTTGGTGTATAAGAATGCCACAGATTTCTGTGCATTGATTTTATATCCTGCTACTTTACTGAATTCCTGTATGAGCTCTAGCTATTTTGGGGTGGAGTCTTTTGGGTTTTCCACATACAGTATCATATCATCTGCAAAGAGTGAGAGTTTGACTTTCTCCTTGCTGATTTGGATGCCTTTGATTTATTTTTGTTTTCTGATTGTTGTGGCTAGGACTTCCAATAGTAGGTTGAACAGCAGTGGTGAGAGTGGACATCCATGCCGTGTTCCTGACCTTAGGAGAAAAGCTCTCAGCTTTTCCCCATTGAGAATGATATTCGCTATAGGTTGTTCATAGATGGCTTTTATGATAATGAGGTATGTACCCTCTATCCCTATACTCTGAGGAGTTTTGATCAAGAAAGGATGCTGTACTTTGTGAAAAGCTTTTTCTGCATCTATGGAGAGGATCATATGATTCTTGTTCTTTCTGTTGTTAATGTATTGTATCACATTGATTGATTTGCGGATGTTGAACCAACCTTGCAGCCCAGGGATAAATCCCACTTGGTTATGGGGAATAAAGTTTTAATGTACTGTTGGATCCAGTTGGCTAGTATTTTGGTGAGAATTTTTGCATCCATGTTCATCAAGGATATTGATCGGTAATTCTTCTATTGGATGGGGTCTTTGTCTGGTTTTGGGATCAAGGTCGTGGTGGTCTCAAAAAATGAGTTTGGAAGTTTTCCTTCCATTTCTATTTTTTGGAACAGTTTCAGGAGAACAGGTATTAATTCTTCTTTAATTGTCTGATAGAATTCCCCTGGGAAGCCCTCAGGCCCTGGGCTTTTGTTTGTTGGGAGATTTTTTGATGACTGCTTCAATTTCCTTAGTGGTTATAGGTCTGTTCAGGTTTTCTATTTCTTCCTGGTTCAGTTTTCGTAGTTGATACATCTCTAGAAATGCACCCATTTCTTCCAGGTTATCTAATTTGCCTGCATAGAGTTGCTCATAATATGTTCTTATAAGTGTTTGTATTTCTTTAGTGTTGGTTGTGATCTCTCTGCTTTCAGTCATGATTTTGTTGATTTGGGTCATTTCTCTTTTCTTTTTGATAAGTCTGGTCAGGGGTATGAACCTTGTTAATTCTTTCAAACAACCAGCTCCTACTTTCCTTGATCTGTTCTACTGTTCTTTTGGTTTCTATTCCATTGATTTCTGCTGTGATCTTGATTATTTCTCTTCTCCTGCTGGGTTTAGGCTCTATTTGCTGTTTTTTCTCTAGCTCCTTTAGGTGTAGGGTTAGGTTGTGAATTTGAGACCTTTCTTGATTCTTGAGAAAGGCTTGTATTGCTATATACTTTCCTCTCAGGACTGCCTTTGCTGTATCCCAAAGATTTTGGACAGTTCTGTTTTCATTTTCTTTGGTTTCCATGAATTTTTTTAATTCTTCTTTAATTTCCTGGTTGACCCATTCATTCTTTAGTAGGATGCTCTTTAGCCTCCATGTATTTTGAGTTCTTTCCGAATTTCCTCTCATGATTGAGTTCTAGTTTCAAAGCATTGTGGTCTGAAAATATGCAGGGAATGATCCCAATCTTTTGGTACCGGTTCAGACCTGATTTGTGACCTAGGATGTGATCAGTTCTGGAGAATGTTCCATGGGCACTAGAGAAGAATGTGTATTCCGCTGCTTTGGGATAGAATGCCCTGAATATATCTGTGAAGTCCATTTGGTCCAGTGTGTCATTTAAAGTCTTTATTTCCATGTTGATATTTTGCTTAGATGATCTGTCCATTTCAGTCAGGGGGGTGTTAAAGTCCCCTGTGATTATTGTATTGTTGTCAATGTGTTTCTTTGCTTTTGTTATTAATTGCCTTATATAACTGGCTGCTCCCACGTTAGGGGCATAGATATTTACAATTGTTAGATCTTCTTGTCGATAGACACTTTAAGTAGGATATAGTGTTCTTCTTCATCTCTTATTACAGTCTTTGTTTTAAAATCTAATTAATCTGATATAAGGATTGCCACCCCAGCATTCTTTTGGTGTCTATTAGCATGGTAAATGGTTTTCCACCCCCTTACTTTCAATCTGGGGGTGTCTTTGGTCTAAAATGAGTCTCTTGCAGACAGCATATGGATGGGTCTTGTTTTTGAATCCAATCTGATAGCCTGTGTCTTTTGATTGTGGCATTTAGACCATTTACATTCAGGGTAACTATTAAAAGGTATGAATTTGGTGCCAATATATTGCCGGTAGGGTGACTGTTACTGTACATTGTCTGTGTTCCTTTCTCATCTATGCTGCTTTTAGGCTCTCCCTTTGCTTAGAGGACCCCTTTCAATATTTCTTGGAGGGCTGGTTTTGTGTTTGCAAATTCCTTTACTTTTTGTTTTTTCTGGAAGCTCTTTATCTCTCCTTCTATTTTCAATGACAGCCTAGCTGGATATAATATTCTTGGCTGCATATTTTTCTCGATAGTGCTCTGAATATATCATGCCAGTCCTTTCTGGCCTGCCAGGTCTGTGTGGATAGGTCTGTTGCCAATCTAATATTTCTACCATTGTAGGTTACCTATCTCTTCTCCCGAGCTGCTTTCAGGATTTTCTCTTTGTCTCTGAGACTCGTAAGTTTTACTATTAGATGTCGGGGTGTTGACCTATTTTTATTGATTTTGAGAGGGGTTCTCTGTGCCTCCTGGATTTGGATGCCTGTTTCCTTCCTCACATTAGGGAAGTTCTCTGCTATTATTTGCTCCAATATACCTTCTGCCCCTCTGTCTCTTTCTTCTTCTTCTGGGATCCCAATTATTCTAATGTTGTTTCATCTTATTCTATCGCTTATCTCTCAAATTCTGCCCTTGTGATCCTGTAGTTGTTTATCTCTCTTTTTCTCAGCCTCTTTATTTTCCATCATTTTGTCTTCTATATCGCTGATTCTCTCTTCTGCCTCATTTATCCTAGCAGTTAGTGCCCCCATTTTTGATTGCACCTCATGAATAGCCTTTTGATTTCGACTTGGTTAGATTTTAGTTCTTTTATTTCTCCAGAAAGGGTTTCTCTAATAACTTCCACGCTTTTTTCAAGCCCAGCTAGTATCTTTAAAGTCATGATTCTGAACTCTAGGTCCGACATTGTACTAATCTCCGTATGGAGTAGGTTTTTGGCAGATGTACTACCTCTTGTTCTTTTTGTTGAGGTGATTTTTTTCTTCTTGTCATTTTGTCCAGAGGAGAATAGATGAATGAGAGAACAGAATGCTAACAGGTTAACAACATCCCCAGCAAATATACTGTATACAAATCAGAAAAGACCTGAAACCAGGGGACAAGAAAGGGAAAGAAAGAAGAAGGAGGGGAAAAAAAGGAAAAAGAAAAAGATCAAAACAAACAACACCTGAACAAAAAAAAAATAAAACAGAATATGATCAAATATGATCAGGCTAGTGCATAGATCAGTGCCACACACTAGACTTTGGGCATATTTTGGTCTGTTAGAAGAAAGTGCCTGCTAAAATTTTAAAGGAAGAAAGACTTATATATGTACAAAATCAGGGTTGATACTATGAAGGGATGGAAGATGACGGTAAAGATGAAAATTATAAAAGATTTTATAAAAGGAATTGATAAGATTAGTTGTTTTTAAAAAGAAAGAAGAAGATCTTAAAAAATAAAAAGAGAAAAGAGAAAAAAGAAAAAAAAAAGGGAGCGAATGTGATCAGGCAGGAGACTAGAGCAAAGCCGTACACTAGTGATTTAGGGTATATTTTGATGTGTTAGAAGAAACTGTATATCAAAATTTTAAAGAGAGAACAACTTATATATACATGCCAAAAATAAGGGTAACTACTATGAAGGGATAAAAATATGACTCTGAAAATGAAAAATAAAAAATGTTTTTTTAAAAAAGGGATTGATAAGATGTTGGTTGAAAAGGGGAAAAAGAAAAATTTAAAAAAAAACACTTAAAAAAATTAACTTTGAAAAACTAATGAATTATAGTAAAAAAGCCATGAATTCTATGTGCAGTATTCCCCTAGCGCTGGAGTTCTCCCGTTCTCCTTGATCAGTAAACTTGGTCGGCCTGCTGACTGTTCGTGCTGATCTTCTGGGGGACAGGGCCTGTTGCCGTGGTTCCCAAATGTCTTTGCCAGAGCCGGAATTGCCCCGCCCTTGTCGATCTGGGCTAAGCAAGCTGCTCAGGTTTGATTTCAGGAGCTTTTGTTCCCTGCAAGCTCTCGGTACAGCTTTGAAGGACCAGGGTGAAAATGGTTGCCTCCCAATCTCCGCCCGGAGGAGCTGAGACCTTGGGGTCCTGCTCCTCAGTGTGCGCCCAGAGAAAAGCAGTTACTCCTGTCTCCCTGGTCTCCGGCTGCACTCCGTGCTCACCCAGCCTGTGACTGAGCGTTTCTCTCTCTGGCACCCAACCCCGTGTGGAGTCTCCAAACCCAGCAGATCCCTGCGGTGCGCTTCCTCACCGCTCCTCCCAGGGGAGGAAGGGAAGTTTCCCCAGCTCTGCCGCTTGTTGGGTCCCTGCTGGAGGAACAGTAGCCCGACTGGCCCGCGGATCACAATTTTTGGCAACCCCGAGCTGAGAGCCCGCGCCTCGGCTCTGTCTCTGCAGCCGGCTTCCCTGCTGCGACACCTGGGAGCTCTGCTGCACTCAGGCACCCCCGTTCTTTCTGTGACCCTGAGGGTCCTGAGACAACACTGTCCCATGAGGGTTCCACCTCCCACTTCGCCACTGGAGCGACATCCCTCAGCAGAGCCGACTTCTAAAAGGTCCGATTTTGTGCTCCGCGGCTCTATCACTTGCCAGAAGCGGCCGACGGAGGCCCCCCCCATCTATCCTCCCGAATATCGCCTCGGATTCACTTCTCCGCACATCCTACCTTCCAGAAAGTGGTCGCTTTTCTGTTCAGAGTGTTGTGACTCTTCTTATCTTCGATCTCCTGTTGAGTTCGTAGGTGTTCAGAATGGTTTGATCCCTATTCAGCTGAATTCCTGAGACCAGACGAAATCCAGGTCTCCTACTCCTCCGCCATCTTGCTCCGCCCCCTCTTTTTATTTTATTGCTTTTATTTGGGCTATTATTGGAATGGCCCACCAATCAAATATTTGATAGTCTTTAGCATAACAATGTTAAGGTATTTTGCCTCCCTACGATCCTTAGGCCATTCAATGGGATGGTGACAAATTTTCTACTTAGGTCTGAAGGAGATAAAAACAAAGCACCTCTCCTTGATAAATGTAATTTGGTATATGCATGCGGGGCACACTATGGAGATAAATTCTTTGGGGATAAAAGAATTCTGGCAGTTTTTTGTTCAGTGGTATAAAACTAAGCAGCTCAAATGGGACACCAACTTGAGAATTTTAATTAAAAACCCAGACTGTTGTCCAAGATATTGTTAACAAAACTAAAAATAAAAGCCTGTTGGGTGCGCACAATTAGAAAAAAAAATCCAGATTCCTCAAGGAAGAATTTAGATTTGTCTGGTGAATCTCACTAGGACTGCCTTGTGCATATTCATCCCACACATCTGAGTGGGTTTGCAGAGCTCTGGCAGAGGGGCAAGTCATCTTTCATCTATTTCTCTGACAGTACGTATCCAGAAGAAAAATGCCCAAATTCAGTCAATCATGCACTTTATTTATGTGTTTCTGGGTGTAAGTGTGTGTATGTGTGTGTTTATTTGTGAAAGTGCACAAATACTTTCTTTTGATGTATTATTACCATCAAATTCCAGAATGTTCTCCCCAGGTCCCCACTGCTAGTTTTGCTATTTGCATCAATCACTTGGTATCTGAATTAACAGCCTGGACTGCATATGTATGTTCGGATATATTAAGATTTCACTGTGGTGTGAGAACGGTGAAGTGAGAATGAGCATGTGCTAACCATGTATACTCAAATACTGTAGAATCTTTAGAAACCTTAGTTTAGCCAATCCCCATAGCAACTCAATGAGCAATGTGTTACCCTCCCTATTTTGTGGCTGAGAAAGCTGAGTGAGGGTCAATTCTTTGCGGTACTTATCCCAAGCTTATAGAGTGACTGACAGGTCTGAGACCATAATTCAAGTTTCTCGGCTTCAAACACTGTGTTCTTCTTAAGTTTACTGTAGTATAGTAAGCACCACTCTCAGCAGTGTTTAAGATCCTATTTTTAGCCAGTCTGAAAGATGGAAAGAGCCATATCTAAGAAGAAACCACAGAGGGCAATGCTCATCCTCAGGAGCCTTTCATCGTCATGTGAGGTCTGTGTTTGATTTGTATGGCTGCTGTAACACATCACTGCAAACTTAGTAGCTTAAAACAGCAAAACCTGTTCTCTTACAGTTCTGGAGGTCATAAATGTAAACTCGGTCTTACTGAGCTAGAATCAATGTGTCAGGAGGGCCACATTCCTTCTGGAGGCTCTAGGGAAGACTCTGCTTTCTTGGCTTTTCCAGCATCTAAATTCTGTTCACCCTCCATGGCCCTTGGCTCTCTTCCTTCATCTTTAAATAAAGCAGTAGAGGATTGTGTCTTCCTCATGTCTCATCAGGCCAACGTCCAGCTCTGTAAGTCAAATCTCTTCTGTCTCTCCTGCGTCCTGCTTCCACTTTTAAGGACTCTTCTGATTACACTGGGTCTGCCTGGATAATCCAGGATAATGTTCCCATTTCACGATCCTTAAATTAATCACATCTGCAAAATCCTTTTTGCCATGTAAGGTAGCACATTCACAAGTTCTGGGGATTAGGATGAACATCTCTGGGTAGGAAGAAAGTTATTATTCTGCCTATCACAAGAACTTTCAAAGTCATACATTTTGCCAAAATATTTCCAAAACACTGAAACTATCAGAGGTTCTTCACTAACTGGAGAATACAGTCCAGATACTACAGATCTGTTAACTCTTCTCATAATACCTACGGTTTCAGTTCCACTTACTGCAATGTTTTCCACTTTACTCAAAATGTTTATATTCGAGGGGCGGAGCAAGACGGCAGAGGAGTAGGAGACCTAGATTTCGTCTGGTCTCAGGAATTCAGCTGAATAGGGATCAAACCATTCTGAACACCTACGAACTCAACAGGAGATCGAAGAGGAGAGTAGCAACAACTCTCTGAACAGAAATGCGGCCACTTACTAGAAGGTAGGACATGCGGAGAAGTGAATCCGAGGCGATATTCGGGAGGATGGACGGGGGGAGGGGGCCTCCGTTGGTCACTTCTGGCAAGTGATAGAGCCGCGGAACACAAAATCGGAACTTTTAGAAGTTAGCTCGGCGGAGGGACGTCGCTGCAGTGGCTAAGAGGGGGGTGGAACCCTCGCGGGACAGTGTGGTCTCAGGACCCTTGTGGTCACAGAAAGAACGGGGGTGGCTGAGTTCAGCAGAGCTCCGAGGTATCCGAGCGGGGAAGCCAGCTGCAGAGACAGAGCCGAGGCGTGGGCTTTCAGCTCGGGGTTGCCATAAACTGTGATCTGCGGCCCAGTCGGCCACTGCTCCTCCAGCAGGGACCAGAAAAGCGGCAGAGCCAGGGAGACTCCCCTTCCTCCCCGGGGATGAGTGGTGCGGGAGCACACCGCAGGGATCTGCTGGGTTTGGAGACTCCACACTGGGTTGGGTGTCAGAGATAGAAACACTCAGTCACAGACCGGGTGAGCAAGGAGTGTGGCCGGAGACCAGGGACACGGGAGTGACTGCTTTTCTCTGGGGGTGCACTGAGGAGCGGGGCCTCAAGTTCTCAGCTCCTCTGGGGGGAGATTGGGAGGCCACCATTTTTGCCCTGGTCCTCCAAAGCTGTACCCAGAGCTTACAGGGAACAAAAGTTCCTGAGAGCAAACCCGAGCAGCTTGCTTATGGCAGACCGACAAGTGCAGGGCAATTCTGCCTCCGGCAAAGACATTTGGGAACCGCGGCAACAGGCCCCTCCCCCAGAAGATCAGCACGAACACCCAGCAAACAAGACCAAGTTTACCGATCAAGGAGAACGGGAGAACTCCAGCGCTAGGGGAATACTGCACATAGAATTCATGGCTTTTTTTTTTTACCATGATTCATTAGTTCATCAAAGTTAATTTTTTTAACTTTTTTTTAATTTTACTTTTTCCCTTTTTCAACCAATATCTTATCAATCCCTTTAAAAAAAAACAATTTTTATTTTTCATTTTTAGAGTCATATTTTATCCCTTCATAGTAGTTACCATTATTTTTGGCATATATATATAAGTTGTTCTCCCTTTAAAATTTTGAGATACAGTTTCTTCTAACACATCAAAATATACCCTAAATCACTAGTGTAGGACTTTGTTCTAGTCCCCTGCCTGATCACATTCTCTCCCTTTTTTTTCTTTTTTTTCTAAATCTTCTTCTTTCTTTTTTCAAAGAAGTTCTTATCAATTCCTTTAATAAAATCTTTTATAATTTTCATCGTTACAATCATCTTCTATCCCTTCATTGTATCAACCCTTATTTTGTACATATATGTCTTTCTTCCTTTAAAATTTTAGGAGGCACGTTCTTCTAACGGACCAAAATACACCCAAAATCTAGTGTGTGTCACTGATCTGTGCATTAGCCTGATCATATTTAATCATATTCTGCTTTTATTGTATTGTTCTGTTTTGGTTTTTATCTTTTTTTTCTTTTTTTTTCTCTTTCTTTTTTCTTTCCCTTTCTTTTCCCCTGGTTTCAGGTCTTTTCTGATTTGTATACAGTATATTTGCTGGGGACGTTGTTAACCTGTTAGAATTTTGTTCTCTCATTCATCTATTCTCCTCTGGACAAAATGACAAGACAAAAAAATTCACCTCAGCAAAAAGACCAAAACGTAGTACGGTCAGCCAGGGACCTACTCAATACGGACATTACTATGATGTCGGACCTAGAGTTCAGAATCATGACTTTAAAGACACTAGCTGGGCTTGCAAAAGGCCTGGAAGTTATTAGAGAAACCCTTTCTGGAGAAATAAAAGAAGTAAAATCAAACCAAGTCAAAATCAAAAAGGGTATTTATGAGGTACAATCAAACATGGGGGCACTAACTGCTAGGATAAATGAGGCAGAAGAGAAAATCAGTGATATAGAAGACCAAATGATGGAAAATAAAGAGACTGAGAAAAAGAGGGAGAAACAACTACAGGATCACGAGGGAAGAATTTGAGAGATAAGTGATACGATAAGATGAAACAACATTAGAATAATTGGGATCCCAGAAGAAGAAGAGAGAGAGAGGGGGGCAGAAGGTATATTGGAGCAAATAATAGCAGAGAACTTCCCTAATGTGAAGAAGGAAACAGGCATCCAAATCCAGGAGGCACAGAGAACCCATCTCAAAATCAATAAAAATAGGTCAACACCCCGACATCTAATAGTAAAACTTACGAGTCTCAGAGACAAAGAGAAAATCCTGAAAGCAGCTCGGGGGAAGAGATAGGTAACCTACAATGGTAGAAATATTAGATTGGCAACAGAGCTATCCACACAGACCTGGCTGGCCAGAAAAGACTGGCAAGATATCTTCAGAGCACTAAAGGAGAAAAATATGCAGCTAAGAATACTATATCCAGCTAGGCTGTTATTGAAAATAGAAGGGGAGATAAAAAGCTTTCAGAACAAACAAAAACGAAAGGAATTTGCAAATATGAAACCAGCCCTCCAAGAAATATTGAAAGGGATCCGCTAAGGAAAGAGGGAGCCTAAAAGCAGCATAGATCAGAAAGGAAAAAAGACAATATACAGTAACAGTCACCTTACAGGCAATACAGTGGCACTAAATTCATACCTTTCAATAGTTACCCTGAATGTAAGTGGGCTATATGCCCCAATCAAAAGACACAGGCTATCAGATTGGATTCAAAAACAAGACCCATCAATATGCTGTCTGCAAGAGACTCATTTTAGACCCAAAGACACCCACAGATTGAAAGTGAGGGGGTGGAAAAACATTTACCATGCTAATGGACACCAAAAGAAAGCTGGGGTGGCAATCCTTATATCAGACAAATTAGATTTTAAACCAAAGACATAATAAGAGATGAGGAAGGACAGTATATCTTACTTAAAGGGTCTATCCAACAAGAAGATCTAACAATTGTAAATATCTATGCCCCGAACATGGGAGCAGCCGATTATATAAGGCAATTAATAACAAAGGTGAAGAAACACATTGACAAAAATACAATAATAGCGGGGGACTTTAACAGCCCCCTGACTGAAATGGACAGATCATCTAAGCAAAAGATCAACAAGGAAATAATGACTTTAAATGACACACTGGACCAAATGGACTTCACAGATATATTCAGAACATTCCATCCCAAAGCAGTGGAATACACATTCTTCTCGAGTGCCCATGGAACATTCTCCAGAATAGATCACATCCTAGGTCACAAATCAGGTCTCTACTGGTACCAAAAGATTGGGATTATTGCCTGGATAATTTCAGACCACAATGTTTTGAAACTAGAACTCAATCACAAGAGGAAAGTTAGAAAGAACTCAAATACATGGAAGCTAAAGAGCATCCTACTAAAGAATGAATGGGTCAACCAGGAAATTAAAGAAGAATTAAAAAATTAATGGAAACCAATGAAAATGAAAACACAACTCTTCAACATCTTTGGGATACAGCAAAGGCAGTCCTGAGAGGAAAGTATATAGCAATACAAGCCTTTCCCAAGAAACAAGAAAGGTCTCAAATACACAATCTAACCCTACACCTAAAGGAGCTGGAGATAGAACAGCAAAAAAAGCCTAAACCCAGCAGGAGAAGAGAAATAATCAAGATCACAGCAGAAATCAATGAACTAGAAACCAAAAAAACAGTAGAACAGATCAACGAAACTAGGAGCTGGTTCTTTGAAAGAATTCACAAGATTGATAAACCCCTGGCCAGACTTATCAAAAAGAAAAGAGAAGTCACCCAAATCAACAAAATCATGAATGAAAGAGGAGAGATCACAACCAACACCAAAGAAATACAAACAATTATAAGAACATATTATGAGCAACTCTATGCAGGCAAATTAGATAACCTGGAAGAAATGGATGCATTCCTAGAGATGTATCAACTACAAAATTGAACCAGAAAGAAATAGAAAACCTGAACAGACCTATAGCCACTAAGGAAATTGAAGCAGTCATCAAAAATCTCCCAACAAACAAAAGCCCAGGGCCAGATTGCTTCCCAGGGGAATTCTATCAGACAATTAAAGAAGAATTAATACCTGTTTTCCTGAAACTTTTCCAAAAAAAAGAAATGGAAGGAAAACTTCCAAACTCATTTTATGAGGCCAGCATTACCTTGATCCCCAAACCAGACAAACACCACATCAAAAAGGACAATTAGAGACCAATATCCTTGATGAACATGGATGCAAAAATTCTCTCCAAAATACTAGCCAATAGGATCCAACAGTACATTAAAAGGATTATTCATCATGACCAAGTGGGATTTATCCCTGGGCTGCAAGGATGGTTCAACATCTGCAAATCAACCAACGTGATACAATCCATTAACAAAAGAAAGAACAAGAATCATATGATCCTCTCCATAGATGCAGAAAATGCATTGGACAAAGTACAGCATCCTTTCTTGATCAAAACTCTTCAGTGTATAGGTATAGAGGGTACATACCTCAATATCATAAAAGCCATCTATGAAAAACCTACAGCGAATATCCTTCTCAAAGGGGAAAAGTTGAGAGCCATTCCCCTAAGGTCAGGAACGCAGCAGGGATGTCCACTCTCACCACTGCTCTTCAACATAGTATTAGAAGTCCTAGCCACAGCAATCAGACAACAAAAAGAAATCAAAGGCATCCAAATGGGCAAAGAGGAATTCAAACTCTCACTCTTTGCAGATGATATGATACTTTATGTGGAAAACCCAAAAGACTCCACCCCAAAACTGCTAGAACTCATACAGGAATTCAGTAAAGTGGCAGGATATAAAATCAATGCACAGAAATCAGTGGCATTCCTATACACCAACAAGACAGAAGAAAGACAAGTCAAGGAATCGATCCCATTTACAATTGCACCCAAAACCATAAGATACCTAGGAATAAATTTAACCAAAGAGGCAAAGGATCTGTACTCAGAAAACTATAAAATACTCAGGAAAGAAATTGAAGAAGACACAAAGAAATGGAAAAACGTTCCATGCTCATGGATTGGGAGAACCAACATTGTGAAGATGTCAATGCTACCTAGAGCAATCTACACATTCAATGCAATCCCCATCAAAATACCATCCAGTTTTTTCAAAGAAATGGTACAAAGAATCCCAGAATTTTATGAAACTAGAAGAGACCCCGAATAGCCAGTGGAATATTGAAAAAGAAAAGCAAAGCTGGCGGCATCACAATTCCGGACTTCCAGGTCTATTAGAAAGCTGTCATCATCAAGACAGTATGGTACTGGCACAAAAACAGATACATAGATCAATGGAACAGAATCGAGAGCCCAGAAATGGACCCTCAACTCTGTGGTCAACTTATCTTTGACAAAGCAGGAAAGATTGTCCAATGGAAAAAAGACAGTCTCTTCAACAAATAATGTTGGGAAAATTGGACAGCTACATGCAGAAGAATGAAACTGGACCCTTTCCTTACACCACACACAAAAATAGACTCTAAATGGTTGAAAGACCTCAACGTGAGACAGGAGTCCATCCAAATCCTAAAGGAGAACAGAGGCAGCAACCTCTTCGACCTCAGCCGCAGGAACTTCTTCCTAGAAACATCGCCAAAGGCAAGGGAAGCCAGGGCTAAAATGAACTATTGGGATTTCATCAAGATAAAAAGCTTTTGCACAGCAAAAGAAACAGTCCACAAAACCAAAAGACCACCGACAGAATGGGAGAAAATATTTGCAAATGACATATCAGATAAAGGGCTAGTATCCAAAATCTATAAGGAACTTATCAAACTCAACACCCAAAGAACAAATAATCCAATCAAGAAATGGGCAGAAGACATGAACAGACATTTTTCCAAAGAAGACATCCAAATGGCCAACAGGCACATGAAAAAGTGCTCAACGTCGCTCGGCATCAGGGAAATCCAAATCAAAACCTCAATGAGATACCACCTCATAGCAATGAGAATGGCTAAAATTTACAAGTCAGACAACGACAGATGTTGGTGGGGATGCGGAGAAAGTGGAACCCTCTACACTGTTGGTGGAAATGCAATCTGGTGTAGCCACTCTGGAAAACAGTATGGAGCTTCCTCAAACAGTTGAAAATAGAGCTACCATACGATCCAGCAATTGCACTACTGGGTATTTACCACAAAGATACAAATGTAGGGACCCGAAGGGGTACGTGTACTGCAATGTTTATAGCAGCAATGTCCACAATAGCCAAACTGTGGAAAGAGCCAAGATGTCCATCAACAGATGAATGGCTAAAGAAGAAGTGGTATATATACACAATGGAATATTATGCAGCCATCAAAAGGAATGAGATCTTGCCATTTGCAACGACGTGGATGGAACTGGAGTGTGTTTTGCTGAGTGAAATGAGTGAATCAGAGAAAGACATGTATCATATGACCTCACTGATATGAGGAATTCTTAATCTCAGGAAACAAACTGAGTGTTGCTGGAGTGGTGGGGGGCGGGAGGGATGGGGTGGCTGGGTGACAGACATTGGGGAGGGTATGTGCTATGGTGAGTGCTGTGAATTGTGCAAGACTGTTGAATCACAGATCTGTACTTCTGAAACAAATAATGCAACATATGTTAAAAAAAAAGAAAAAGAAGAAGATAGCAGGAGGGAAAGAATGATGGGGAGTATGTCAGAGGGGAGATGAACCATTAGAGACGATGGAATCTGAAAAACAAACTGAGGGTTCTAGAGGGGGGAGGGTGGGGGATGGGTTAGTCTGGTGATGGATATTAAAGAGGGCACATTCTGCATGGAGCACTGGGTGTTACATACAAACAATGAATCATGGAACACCACATCAAAAACTAATGATGTAATATATGATGATTAACACAAAAATAAAAAAATTTTAAAAATATTTATATTCTATAATAACAGTATCTTTGGCCTTCCTCCACTGTCTTATGTTTTTTCACTCATCTGTGCTTTGAGATGCTGGTTCCACTGCCTTAATGTTCCTTTATTTTTTCTTTCTCTGCACAATGCCTACTTATCATTCAATTCAGTTCAAATGTTTTCTCTTCTGCAAAGTATTTCTAGACTCACCCCACATAAGTTCAGTTCTTTCCTCTGTGGACCCTTAGCACTTCACAGATACTTTTGTTTTAAGCACTTCCATACTATGTTATGATGATCAGTTTAAGTAGGTGTCTTCCGTACTTTACTGTGAACTCAGGGAAGACAAGTTTTATTCATCTTTTTATTCCCAGCACCAAACACAGAAGATTGCACTTAAAAATCTGCTTTAGAGGGACAGGAAAATGAAGTCGTTGTAAACTTTACCGAAATGAATTCTCTCAGATAGCAAGTTGAAACAACTCACATGGCATTCTTCTTCAACTTATAAAAGTCTTTTGTTGTAGCCATCTTCCTGTACCATTTCATTTTGCCCCCTGCCCAAGCTGTTATAACCTTTCCCTGATCTTGGACTTGTTAGGGCCCTGGCTAACACATGGCATATACAAAACATCCAGATATTTAGAACAGGTACGTTATTAAAATTGTTGTTGTTATTAATCTATTCTATCACACTGAGGAAATTTCCCTGAGGACCAAAGCTGTTTAATGACTTTTCATTTGCTTATTGACATTTGCATATATTTTTTAACAAGTGTCTGCTTCAGTCTTTTGCCTTTTGTTTTTTTGGGTTTTTTAAATTGAGTTGGTCGTCTTTTTATTCATTTACTTTTTATTTGTAGGAATTCCTTATATTATCTAGAAACGAGTCTTTTCCAAATAAACGTATTGAAAATGTTGTTCCCCAGTCTATATCTCGCCTATTCAAAATACGTGTACACACACAAATACAGGTACAGACACAGATCGGGATACAGGTAAATGTAATAAAGCTATATAAAAATTAAAATTACAGACAAAATGATCATGTGAATCAGGAAAGCTTACCTGTGCAAAAGGAGAAATAGATGGGATGGGTGGGGGCATGAAATATTTTTTTAAGAGAAATTTGGATTTATTCTCAATACAATAATAAGCTATTGAAATGGGGCAGATGGTTGTCAGGGTTAGATTGATGTGTTTCTGTAATCCCTCCAGTTTCTTCTTAGTAATTGTTTATAGTAGAGGAACATGGGAACAGAGACTGGTTTGGAGGCACTGCAGTCCTCCAGTTAAAAAATGATGATTGCTTGTACTGGATTGGTAGAGTGGATATGGTAATAAGATAAATCTAGCTTGTGGGAAGAACTGAGTTGACTTCCATTAGACTTCCATCTAACACGTTAGATGGGCTAAGCCATTTTCCAAACTGAATACCAAGCCTCCCTTGTTGCCTTTTTGCTTGTGATGAACTGAGGCCTTATGGGTCCTGTATACCCACTACTTATTTCTAGTGGTAGATCAGTTATCTTATTTCAACTGATGCTCTTTCTAATATGCCTGGCCTAAAAAAAGCAGGCAGAAGAACCAGGCAAAGCCTTTAAAAAGACCTGGTTACCCTTCTTCCCAGAATAGTTGGAAGCTGATTGAACAGAAAACACATGACAGACACAATCAAACGTTTGTCTTCTGAAATTTTTGAATACCTTTCCCTTTATTGGGCAAGGGTGATCTGATCATTCAATAACACTGGGAGCAATCAAGCACAGCGTCCATATTTGCATTAGCAAACTGTTAAAAGTGTTACAAACACAGCTGGCTGTCCAAACTAAGACATTATATGCAGTTTTCTTTCTGTTCAATTCTCGGTTGAGAACCTTTAAAATATGCAAGTACAGATTTTAACTTTACCACCACCACCTCCAACAGATTTTCATGATATCCTTTGGTAATTCTTTATTTTATTTTATTTTATTATGTTATGTTAATCACCATACAATACATCATTAGTTTTTGATGTGGTGATCCACGATTCATTGTTTTCTTTTTTTTTTAAAGATTTAATTTATTTATTTGAGAGAGAGAATGAGATAGAGAGAGAGCATGAGAGGGGAAAGGGTCAGAGGGAGAAGCAGACTTCCTGCTGAGCAGGGAGCCCGATGTGGGACTCGATCCCAGGACTCCAGGATCTTGACCTGAGCTGAAGGCAGTCGCTTAACCAACTGAGCCACCCAGGCGCCCCACGATTCATTGTTTTCGTGTAACACCCAGTGCTCCATGCAGTACGTGCCCTCCTTAATACGGGCTAACCCATTCCCCCCCCCAAAACCCTCAGTTTGTTTCTCAGAGTCCATAGTTTCTCATGGTTCATCTCTCCCTCTGATTTTCCCCCTTCATTTTTCCCTTCCTTCTCCTAATGTCCTCCATGCTATTCTTTATGTTCCACAAATAAGTGAAACCATATGATAATTGACTTTCTCTGCTTGAATTATTTGACTTAGAATAATCTCCTTCAATCCCATCCATGTTGATATAAATTCTTGGTTTAAGTTCTTTTGTTTTTATTCTGATATGACTAATCATATTTGCAGCTGAATTTGATTTTAAAAAGAGTCCCATAATAAGTGACAATGAAGGGTGAGGCATCCATTGGTTTGGTATTTCTTTCGGCAAAAGTGGCTCTAGATAAAGTGTTTAAGGGATATTGGGTAGAGTTGGACCATATGACTGTTCTTAAATTCTTTGAATGCTTCCTAGAAATTCTAAATCTTATCTCCTAAAGTCCATTTCCAGTTGACTAGAAACACAACACATACATTATAATCGTGGATAGCTCATGAATTAAGCTAAAGCAAGCAAATAACCTAAACGAATAAATTTCTGTGCTTGGTTTTCAGTGATTTGAACTGCGAAAGAAGTCAAAAGAACACTGCTTCAGCAGTCATATTCTACAAATCAGAAGCAGCCATCCAATTCTGCAAGAATGGCATTTGTCTCTCAGTATCTCCTACGGGGCCAAGTCTCAGAGAGAATCATCCTCCAGCAATACCTGTAATGGGCTGTTTCTAGGTCACTAGTTTCCTTCCAGTAACATAGAAGATAGTCTGTTCACCTTTCACATAATTGTCTCCAATTCTAAGTAGCCCACACTTCCCTGAAGGTCTGTCTATACAACACACTTTTCTGTACATATTTATGTGTTAATGTTCTTTTAAAAGCACCTGAACCTCTTCCTAGTTCAAGCAAAAAAAGAGAAAAAAATGCATAAATATTAATAGGGCAGGATAACTGTGGTTTATCATGAGATCAGCCACAGAATCAGGAGACAAGGAACTATGCCAGCTCTGGAAACCTCAGCAGCAAGAACTCTTCTTTCTTTTCCTTTAAGAGTTTTCTTGTAACATGATGTAGATCGAGTAGCTCCTAAGGTCTGTGTCCTCCTAGTCTTAGGGCCATTTTCTGAGAGAATCCGATTGGCTCAGATCAAAGCTACACATCCATTAGTTTCATCCAAGAACAAGATCAGGTGGTACAGAAATGGCATCTGGAAGACCACCTTTGTGGTTTTAGAACTGTTCTCAGAAGAGAGCATTGGCTGAGGTGGATGGCCATTCAAAGGGGTGTCTCCCACAGCTAAAGACTGTTCTGGGAGCTCCATTTACCTCTTAGCATTTAGTCTTCACTATCAAATTATTTCACACCTGGAGAAACTGAGCTACTAGCTTTTCAACAACCTGCCCATATTAAGTGTCAGACCCATCCCTTAAACCCCACTCTATCTGACTCCTGAAGTGCTAAATAAAGACAAGTTATAAAATAATTCTTAGTACACAGAAAAATTTTCCAAATCTCACTAATGTAATATGTGTACTCAAGTTGACTGAATTACTATATCCACAATTGTGGAGGGAAAAAAAAGAAGAAAAAACTTCTACTGTCAAATGTTTTGAAATGGAAAACAAAATTTCTAACATATAGTTGAAAGGGAACTGTCAAATCAGACAATGTGTCCAAATACAATTAAATGAGTTTAAAAATCTTATTGCACTTTAGTTAAAAGAAAAAAAAAACTAAAAAAATTAGATCATCAACCTTTAAGAAAAAAACGTTTATTCCTGACTAATCAAATGACTTTGTTGAAATAAAAATAAAAATTGTGTTTCCATGGATATGTTACAGAGTCTCTGTGTTATAGTTGTCATTAAATATGTATTTTATTGTTTCTAAAGATGCCTGAATCTTTGTGTAGCTTAGAGGCATTTTTGTCTTTTGCATCTTCATAATCATTTCCTATTTGTGAAAGAAAATGTAAAGAGAGATGGAAGAGGCTGATGAGGGTAGAAATAGTGAGAAAAGAGACAGAAGTGTGGGAGGGGGAAGGGTGAGGGACAGAGGACGGGAGAACAAACTATGTTTCTTCATATTTTAATATTAGCTCTTTGGGTTTATTTTAGAATTCATCCAGGCCACTTTTAAGAACTTGAATTTGGTTCCTCCTAGTAGTTCAGCCTAACTGTTCCCGTGAGGGTAAACTGAATTTCAGTTAACTTGAATTTCTCTCTCAAGTTGGGATTATAGTGTGCTTGTAAGATATCTCTGAGGCCCAATTGGAATTCCATTTCTATGGAGATTAGATTAGAACCTGCAACCAGGAATCATAAAGCAAAATACTAATGCACTTCTTCTTTCAAGGACTGTTATAGGGCATTTTCCTTTACTTGCTGTGAAGTGTTATTTCAGGAACTTTCAAGTTTATTGTGTTTTGCATAATAACACTTTGAGAATGAACTGTTTATTTGATTCACTGTCTTCAGTAATGCCCCAGTAATTAAAAACTGATGTTATTTTTTTCCCCTGAGTTCATTTTTCCTTTTTTGCCCCCCCTTTTCCTTTTCTCTATATTCATGAATTATTTTGGGCATTATTAGTGATTTGTGCAAATCTGGGCAAGAAGCAAAATGAGAATTTAAGAAGTAGGCCAGAACAATTGTTAACAATGATTTTTTATTATTTATTTATTTATTTATTTGTATTTTTTTTAAAGATTTTATTTATTTATTTGAGAGAGAGAGAGAATGAGAGATAGAGAGCACGAGAGGGAAGAGGGTCAGAGGGAGAAGCAGACTCCCCGCTGAGCAGGGAGCCTGATGCGGGACTCGATCCAGGGACTCCAGGATCATGACCTGAGCTGAAGGCAGTCGTTTAACCAACTGAGCCACCCAGGTGCCCAACAATGATTTTTTAATGACGGGCTCTCTTAGAAAAATTTCTGTTGCTACCCACCCTGCCTTCCCCCTGGAGGTCTGGTGTTAAATCAAATTTCCAGTAAATAGGGAAAAGATTAAGATGACACTGTTTTACAACTGTAATTATATTTTACCTTTTTGTGTAGTTGGGGGATTTTTGATTAAAAATGCTGATGGTCACTGTGATATATGGACATTTATAAAAAGACTAGATACCATTTTGCTGAGTAATTTGTCTGAATTTCAACAATGGCGCTTGAGGTTCCTCTTTTGTATCCTTCTGAGTCTTCTTTCCTAATTCCTTAATGTGAAAATTAGTTTACAACACTCCTGAATTTATCAATTATAGTTCCTTCCAGCACTTGGAGGAAGCGTTATTATTTCCATTTCACAGATAATGAAAATGAGGCTTAGTGACCTGACCAGGAAGAGAGAGAGATGGGGAGTGACAGGAAGCTAACTGAAGCCTAGGGGAGTTGTCCAAAATAAAAAAAAATAAAATAAAACAAGCCCAGAATCCAACAGATGGGCTGGTTTAAAGTTGAAAAATAAGTCTTAGAGCAGGATCAGAGTGCCTAAGTCAAATCACATTTAGAGAGTGGGAGAGGTCACAGATTAACATGATATACTGGAAATACTCAGATGCAAAGGAAGACTAGTAGAAACTAGGTATCAAATGCTGGAATATTTGCTCCAAATTTCCTTTATCTGTATCTCATTATAGCTTTTACTTTGCAATGTACAGTACAGATTATTTTAAGATGTATTTATTTATTTTAGAGAGAGAGAGAGAGAGTCCATCCGTGTGCAGGTACACAGAGTTGGGTGGGGCAGGGGCAGAGGGGGAGAGAGAGAATCTCAAGCAGACTCCCTGCTGAGTGCAGAGCCGGAGGTGGGGCTTGATCTCATGACCATGAGATCATGACCTGAGCCAAAATCAAGAGTCTGACGCTTAACAGACTGAGCCACCCAGGTGCCTCTAAAGTACAGATTATTTATTCAACTAAAAATACCAATTAATTGATATTTTCATATTGGATATATGTTGAGTTACTAAATACATGATTTTTGTAGGAAAATGCAAACAATGCAAAAATTATAGAGTAACACAGTTAAAAGTGTTTCATTATTCTATTCCTACATGTAGATAAGCATATGTTTTTATAATATAGAGTCATACTTACCGATGAATAGACAGAAACATAAATAAGTACATAGTTTCAAGCAAGATAATTTGATTTTTATTTAAGCAGTAAGACAATTAATTAAAAAGTCATTTGTTGTTTCAACAGATTACTAGAAAGACTTGTCTACAGACATATGTTCATGCATACTTTTACTCTCACATGTATATTGGTATAAAAAACAAGTCATATCACTCTACCTTTAGCACATTTTCAAAACCACTTGTCCTTACAACCATTAAAAGTTCATTGCTATCATCTGTGAATTGACAAAAAACGGAGGTGCACATGTACAGATCTTCCTCAACTTATCACGGGGTTACATCACAACAAACCCATTGAAAGTTGAAAATATTGTCAAGTTGAAAATGCATTTCATGCCCTTAACCTAAAAAGCATCATAGCTTAGCCTAGCCTACCTCAACCGTGCTCAGAACACTTACCTTAGCCTACAGTTGGGCAAAATCATCTAATGCAAAGTCTATTTTATACTAAGTGTCGACTATCTCATGTAATTCATTAAATACTGTACTGAAAGTGAAAAACAGAATGGTTGTGCGGGTACAGAATGGCCGTAAGTTATGGGTTGTTCGTCTTCGTGATCAGGCAGACTGAAAGAGACAGCTCGCTGTCACTGCCTGGCATCGCAAGAGAGTACCCTACTGCATATCATTAGCCCAGGAAAGATCCAGATTTGCAACTAGGAGTACAGTTTCTACTGAATAAGTATTGCTTTTGCACTACCATAAAGCTGAAAAAAATCACACATCAAACCATCGTGAGGGGCTGTCTGTATGTCATTGCATATGCGCAAAATCTACAAAATTATCGAACCTGAACGGAAAATTTTATTTCTCTTCTCTTTACAGCTTCTTATATATATACCATGGCTCCACATCCTCTCCTGTACTTGAAACTACCATTCTTTTAAATTTTAGCTCTTTTAATGGATGTGTAGTGTAATCTTATTATGGTTTTAATATGGATTTTCCTGATGACTAATGTTGGTTACCTTTTTCACATATTTTTTGCTCTCTAGATATTTTTTTTTCTTTGTGTAATTTCTGTTTAATTCCTCTGACCATTTCTATTTTGTGTCATCTGGTAAGTTTGAAGAATGTCATATATTTTCGTTACAAATCCTTTGTCAGCTCTATGTATTGCAAATGTTTTTCCCCCAGTCTATGATTTCCTTTTCACTTTCTTAATGGTGTCTTTCAAAAAGAAAGTTGTTTGGGCGGAGGAATAGGAGACCTAGATTTCGTCTGGTCTCAGGAATTCAGCTGAATAGGGATCAAACCATTCTGAACACCTACAAACTCAACAGGAGATCAAAGAGGAGAGTAGCAACAACTCTCTGAACAGAGAAGCGACCACTTACTGGAAGGTAGGACGTGCGGAGAAGTGAATCCGAGGCGATATTCAGGAGGATAGACGGCGGGGGAGGGGCCTCCGCCGGCCGCTGCTGGCAAGTGATAGAGCCACGGAGCACAAAATCGGACCTTTTAGAAGTCGGCTCCGCTGAGGGACGTCGCTCCAGTGGATAAGCGGGGGTGGAACCCTCGCGGGGCAGTGGGGTCTCAGGACCCTTGGGGTCACAGAAAGACCGGGGGAGCCTCAGTGCGCCAGAGCTCCCAGGTATCGGAGCGGGAAAGTCGGCTGCAGAGACGGAGCCGAGGCGCGGGCTCTCAGCTCGGGGTTGCCATAAACTGTGATCCGCGGCCCAGTCGGGCACTACTCCTGCAGCAGGGACCCAAGAAGCGGCAAATCCGGGGAGACTCCCCTACCCTCCCGGGGAGGAGCAGCGCGGGAACACACCACAGGGATCTGCTGGGTTTGGAGACTCCACACGGGGTCGGGTGCCAGATATACAAACGCTCGGTCACAGGCCGGGTGAGCACGGAGAGCGGCCAGAGACCAGGGACAAGGGAGTGACTGCTTTTCTCTGGGGACACACTGAGGAGCGGGGCCCCGAGTTCTCAGCTCCCCTGGGCGGAGATTGGGAGGCCACCATTTTTGCCCTGGTCCTCCAAGGCTGTACTGAGAGCTTGCAGGGAACAAAAGCTCCTGAGATCAAACCCGAGCAGCTTGCTTAGCCCGGACCGACAAGGGCGGGGCAATTCAGTCTCCGGCAAAGACATTTGGAAACCACAGCAACAGGCCCCTCCCGCAGAAGATCAGCGCGGACAGCCAGCAAGCCAAGACCAAGTTTACCAATCAAGGAGAACGGGAGAACTCCAGCGATACGGGAATACTGCACATAGAATTCATGGCTTTTTTTTACCATGATTCATTAGTTCATCAAAGTTAATTTTTGTTAACTGTTTTTTTTTTCTTTTTCTTTTTCCCTTTTTCAAACAACATCTTATCAATCTCTTTTTAAAAAAAAATTTATTTTTCATTTTTAGAGTCATATTTTATCCCTTCATAGTAGTTACCCTTATTTTTGGAATATATATATATAAGTTGTTCTCTCTTTAAAATTTTGAGATACAGTTTCTACTAACAGATAAAAATATACCCTAAATCACTAGTGTAGGGATCTGTCCTAGTCTCCTGCCTGATCACATTCTCTCCCTTTTTTCTTTTTTTTTTTAATCTTCTTTCTTTTTTCAAACAACTTCTTATCTTATCAAGTCCTTTTATAAAATCTTTTATAATTTTCATCTTTACATTCATCTTCTATCCCTTCATTGTATCAACCCTTATTTTGTACATATATGTCTTTCTTCCTTTAAAATTTTAGGAGGCACTTTTTTCTAACAGACCAAAATACGCCCAAAATCTAGTGTGTGGCACTGATCTATGCACTAGCCTGATCATATTTGATCACATTCTGCTTTTTTTGTATTGTTCTGTTTTTGTTTTTATTTTTTTTCTTTTCTTTTTTTTTTCTCTTTCTTTTTTCTTTCTTTCCCTTTCTTTTCCCCTGGTTTCAGGTCTTTTCTGATTTGTATACAGTGTATTTGCGGGAGAGGTTGTAAACCTGTTAGCATTTTGTTCTCTCATTCATCTATTCTCCTCTGGACAAAGTGACAAGATGAAAGAAATCACCTCAGCAAAAAGAACAAGAGGTAGTACCGTCAGCCAGGGACCTACTCAATACGGACATTAGTACGATATCAGACCTAGAGTTCAGAATCATGACTTTAAAGATACTAGCTGGGCTTGAAAAAAGCGTGGATGTTATTAGAGAAACCCTTTCTGGAGAAATAAAAGAACTAAAATCTAACCAAGTTGAAATCAAAAAGGCTATTGATGAGGTGCAAACAAAAATGGGGGCACTAAATGCTAGGATAAATGAGGCAGAAGAGAGAATCAGTGATATAGAAGACCAAATTATGGAAAATAAAGAGGCTGAGAAAAAGAGAGAAACAACTATAGGATCACGAGGGCAGAATTCGAGACATAAGTGATACGATAAGACAAAACAACATTAGAATAATTGGGATCCCAGAAGAAGAAGAGAGAGGGGGGGGCAGAAGGTATATTGGAGCAAATAATAGCAGAGAACTTCCCTAATGTGAGGAAGGAAACAGGCATCCAAATCCAGGAGGCACAGAGAACGCCCCTCAAAATCAATAAAAATAGGTCAACACCCCGATATCTAATACTAAAACTTACGAGTCTCAGAGACAAAGAGAAAATCCTGAAAGCAGTTCAGGACAAGAGATATGTAACCTACAATGGTAAAAATATTAGACTGGCAACAGACCTATCCACAGAGATCTGGCAGGCCAGAAAGGACTGGCAAGATATCTTCAGAGCACTAAACGAGAAAAATATGCAGCCAAGAATACTATATCCAGCTAGGCTGTCATTGAAAATAGAAGGAGAGATAAAAAGCTTCCAGAACAAACAAAAACTAAAGGAATTTGCAAACACGAAACCAGCCCTCCAAGAAATATTGAAAGGGGTCCTCTAAGCAAAGAGAGAGCCTAAAAGTAGCAAAGATCAGAAAGGAACACAGAAAACATACAGTAACAGTCACCTTACAGGCAATACAATGGCACTAAATTCATAACTTTCAATAGTTACCCTGAATGTAAGTGGGTTCAATGCCCCAATCAAGAGACACAGGCTATCAGATTGGATTAAAAAACAAGACCCATCCATATGCTGTCTGCAAGAGACTCATTTTAGACACAAAGACACCCCAGATTGAAAGTAAGGGGGTGGAAAACCATTTACCATGCTAATGGACACCAAAAGAAAGCTGGGGTGGCAACCCTTATATCAGACAAACTAGATTTTAAAACAAAGACTGTAATAAGAGATGAGGAAGGACAGTATATCCTACTTAAAGGATCTATCCAACAAGAAGATCTAACAATTGTAAATATCTATGCCCCGAACATGGGAGCAGCCAATTATATAAGGCAATTAATAACAAAAGTGAAGAAACACATTGACAAGAATACAATAATAGTGGGGGACTTTAACAGCCCCCTGACTGAAATGGACAGATCATCTAAGCAAAAGATCAACAAGGAAATAAAGACTTTAAATGACACACTGGACCAAATGGACTCCACAGACATATTCAGAACATTCCATCCCAAAGGAACAGAATACACATCCTTCTCTAGTGCCCATGGAACATTCTCCAGAACTGATCACATCCTAGGTCACAAATCAGGTCTCAACCGGTACCAAAAGATTGGGATTATTCCCTGCATATTTTCAGACCACAATGCTTTGAAACTAGAACTCAATCACAAGAGGAAAGTTAGAAAGAACTCAAATACATGAAGGCTAAAGAGCATCCTACTAAAGAATGAATGGGTCAACCAAGAAATTAAAGAAGAATTAAAAAAATTCATGGAAACCAATGAAAATGAAAACACAACTGTCCAAAATCTTTGGGATACAGCAAAGGCAGTCCTGAGAGGAAAGTATAGAGCAATACAAGCCTTTCTCAAGAAACAAGAAAGGTCTCAAATACACAATCTAACCCTACACCTAAATGAGCTGGATTAAGAACAGCAAATAGAGCCTAAACCCAGCAGGAGAAGAGAAATAATAAAGATCAGAGCAGAAATCAATGAAATAGAAACCAAAAGAACAGTACAACAGATCAAAGAAACTAGGAGTTGGTTCTTTGAAAGAATTCACAAGATTGATAAACCCCAGGCCAGACTGATCAAAAAGAAAAGAGAAATGACCCAAATCAACAAAATCATGAATGAAAGAGGAGAGATCCCAACCAACACCAAAGAAATACAAACAATTATAAGAACATATTATGAGCAACTCTATGCCAGCAAATTAGACAACCTGGAAGAAATGGGTGCATTCCTAGAGATGTATCAACTACCAAAACTGAACCAGGAAGAAATAGAAAACCTGAACAGACCTATAACCACTAAGGAAAATAAAGCAGTCATCAAAAATCTCCCAAGAAACAAAAGCCCAGGGACAGATGGCTTCCCAGGGGAATTCTATCAGACATTTAAAGAAGAATTAATACCTATTCTCCTGAAACTGTTCCAAAAAATAGAAATGGAAGGAAAACTTCCAAATTCATTTTATGAGGCCACCAATACCTTGATCCCAAAACCAGACAAGGATCCCATCAAAAAGGAGAATTACAGACCAATATCCTTGATGAATATGGATGCAAAAATTCTCACCAAAATACTAGCCAATAGGATCCAACAGTACATTAAAAGGATTATTCACCACGACCAAGTGGGATTTATCCCTGGGCTGCAAGGTTGGTTCAACATCCGCAAATCAATCAACGTGATACAATACATTAACAACAGAAAGAACAAGAATCATATGATCCTCTCCATAGATGCAGAAAAAGCATTTGACAAAGTACAGCATCCTTTCTTGATCAAAACTCTTCAGAGTATAGGGATAGAGGGTACTTACCTCAATATCATAAAAGCCATCTATGAAAAACCTACAGCGAATGTCATTCTCAATGGGGAGAGGCTGAGAGCTTTTCCCCTAAGGTCAGGAACGCGGCAAGGATGTCCACTCTCACCACTGCTCTTCAACATAGTATTAGAAGTCCTAGCCACAGCAATCAGACAACAAAAAGAAATCAAAGGCATCCAAATGGGCAAAGAGGAATTCAAACTCTTACTCTTTGCAGATGATATGATACTTTATGTGGAAAACCCAAAAGACTCCACCCCAAAACTGCTAGAACTCATACAGGAATTCAGTCAAGTAGCAGGCTATAAAATCAATGCACAGAAATCAGTGGCATTCCTATACACCAACAACAAGACAGAAGAGAGACAAATCAAGGAGTCGATCCCCTTCACAATTGCACGCAAAACCATAAGATACCTAGGAATAAATTTAACCAAAGAGGCAAAGATCTGTACTCAGAAAACTATAAAATACTCATGAAAGAAAGTGAAGAAGACACAAAGAAATGGAAAAACGTTCCATGCTCATGGACTGGAAGAACCAACATTGTGAAAATGTCAATGCTGCCTAGAGCAATCTACACATTCAATTTAATCCCCATCAAAATACCATCCACTTTTTTCAAAGAAATGGAACAAATAATCTTAAAATTTGTATGGAACCAGAAGAGACCTCGAATAGCCAGAGGAATATTGAAAAAGAAAAGCAAAGCTGGCGGCATCACATTTCTGGACTTCCAGCTCTATTACAAAGCTGTCATCATCAAGACAGTATGGTACTGGCACAAAAACAGACACAGAGATCAATGGAACAGAATCGAGAGCCCAGAAATGGACCCTGAACTCTATGGTCAACTTATCTTTGGCAAAGCAGGAAAGAATGTCCAGTGGAAAAAAGACAGTCTCTTCAACAAATGGTGTTGGGAAAATTGGACAGCCACATGCAGAAGAATGAAACTGGACCATTTCCTTACACCACACACAAAAATAGACTCCAAATGGTTGAAAGACCTAAACGTGAGACAGGAGTCCATCCAAATCCTAAAGGAAAACACAGGCAGCAACCTCTTCGACCTCAGCTGCAGGAACTTCTTCCTAGAAACTTCACCAAAGGCACAGGAAGCCAGGGCAAAAATGAACTATTGGGATTTCATCAAGATAAAAAGCTTTTGCACAGCCAAAGAAACAGTCCACAAAACCAAAAGACCACCGACAGAATGGGAGAAAATATTTGCAAATGACCTATCAGATAAAGGGCTAGTATCCAAAATCTATAAAGAACTTATCAAACTCAACACCCAAAGAACAAATAATCCATTCAAGAAATGGGCAGAAGACAAGAGCAGACATTTTTTCCAAAGAAGACATCCAAATGGCCAACAGGCACATGAAAAAGTGCTCAACATCGCTTGGCATCAGGGAAATCCAAATCAAAACCTCCATGAGATACCACCTCACACCCGTCAGAATAGCTAAAATTAACAAGTCAGGGAACGACAGATGTTGGCGGGGATGTGGAGAAAGGGGAACCCTTCTACACTGTTGGTGGCAATGCAAGCTGGTGCAACCCCTCTGGAAAACAGTATGGAGGTTCCTCAAACAGTTGAAATTAGAGCTACCATTCGATCCAGCAATTGCACTACTGGGTATTTACCACAAAGATACAAATGTAGGGACCCGAAGGTCTACGTGCACCCCAATGTTTATAGCAGCAATGTCCACAATAGCCAAACTGTGGAAAGAGCCAAGATGTCCATCGTTGGATGAATGGCTAATGAAGAGGTGGTATATATACACAATGGAATATTATGCAGCCATCAAAAGGAATGAGATCTTGCCATTTGCAACGACGTGGATGGAACTGGAGGGTGTTATGCTGAGTGAAATAAGTCAATCAGAGAAAGACATGTGTCATATGACCTCACTGATATGAGGAAATCTTAATCTCAGGAACAAACTGAGGGTTGCTGGAGTGGTCGGGGTTGAGAGGAATGGGGTGACTGGGTGATAGACATTGGGGAAGATATGTGCTATGGTGAGCACTGTGAATTGTGTAAGACTGTTGAATCACAGATCTGTACTTCTGAAACATATAACGCAACATATTTTAAGAAAAAAAAAAGAAAAAGAAGAAGATAGCAGGAGAGGAAGAATGAAGGGGAGTAAGTCAGAGGGGGAGACAAACCAGGAGAGATGATGGACTCTGAAAAACAAACTGAGGTTTCTAGAGGGGAGGAGTGTAGGGGGAATGAGTTGGCCTGGTGATGGGTATTACGGAGGGCACGTTCTGCATGGAGCACTGGGTGTTATGAACAAACAATGAATCATGGAACACTACACCAAAACAAATTATGTAATATATGGTGATTAACATAATAAAAAAATTTAAAAAAAAGAAAGAAAGTTGTTTTTTGTTTTAAATTTTTATATTTTAATGACATACAACTTATGATGTTTTCTTACATGGTTTGTGCTTTCTGTATCCTATCTGAGAAATATTTGCCTAGCTAAAGTGGCAACAATTTTTCTACTATATTTTTGTAGACCTATTGAGTGTTAGCTTTTTACATTTTGACTTAATTTTTGTTAAGGTGCAAGGCCAGAGCCATCTAGTTGCAGAGAGTTTTTGAAAAGAATTCCCGTTAAAGGAATTATTGAGAAACACTAATCCCTGAAGTCTTTCTAAACTTTGCCTTTGTGACTTTCCATCTGTACTTTTCAATCTCTTTTCTAATTCTTCTCCCTTTTTTGACCCTTTCCTTATAGGTTTCAGTATGATCTTCCACCATATTCCCCCAGAGCTGGAGTCTGACGCAGCTGTCATACTTCTTCAAAATGCTAGTTGAAAGAAGCTTATGGTGTCACTTTCCGGTGGGGTATGTACATTTTAACAGAAATTCTCTAAGATATCAACCACCCATTAAAAACAATTGCATATGTCAATAATGCTAAAATTTGAGACAAAATTCTATTGGTCAGAATGAATTCTAGTTGGTTCTTAAATTATACTTTAGTTTTTTGTATGTAGCATTTACCTTTCAAAGCAACTCTAGTGAGTGGCCTCCACTTGTGCTGAGTCACACAAGTTCTCCTACACCTATCTTCAATGAAGTTTTAAAAATCTCTTGAGCTCCATCCTGTTGTAAGCTTTACACAACTTCATCTTCAGAAATTTAACAGATTATTCATTATTGTAGTATGTAGTAGTTGGAAAGAACCTATAATTTATATAACTCAATCAACACATCGCTTGCTGAATCCTTCCACATTACTGTGAAGCATTTACTCAGCCTTCTCTTGGACATTTATAGGGCACTTCCTACCTCCCTGGGAGCACATTATATTTGAGACATCTCTACCCATGTATTCTTTTATTACCCCTACAGTCGTCCTGCAATATATAAAACAACTCTTATATTTCTTCTGAATACTTGAAGACTTGAAGACACATAGGGATCTTATAACAGTCTTTTCTAATAGTTTAAGACTTTGTTCATTACCCATGCGGTCCATCATTGAGCGGCCTCTGTTTTGTCAATATCTTGTTTTAAGTTTCATACATAGAGCCTTAGGTAAACCATAATGTACTTTGGTTCATAAGACTGCTTTTCAGAGCTGAAATATCAGCTGATTATGATATGTCCCCTTTTTTAAATGTCAATGTAGGAGGAACAGCTAAAATGCACCTGTCTTGAGAAGACCTATGACTGGTGACAATGTCCATGAGAATTCTATATTCTGTACTTAGAATTAGAGATGTATCTAACTCAGCTTAACTACATATTGTCTAGGTATTGTTCATGTATCATCTTAAGCAACTTCTTAGCTTCCCCAAGCCTTAAATTGTTGATCTAATAAACAGAGGTAAAAATAGGATTTGTGTTAGAACTTTTTTAGTATAGCATATGTGAAAGCCCCCGAGAGAGCACTTGACATATAGTTAGAGCTCAATAAATGTTACCTGACTCCAAATCACAAATTAATACTAAATGGATATTTTGGCCACAGTGACCTTTCAATACCCTCTAAAAATTATGCCAGATGGCAGCCGCTACCTTCTGGTCATAAATAAGACTGGTCATAAATAGAGGGTGTGTTATTCATGCCCTGTCTGACTTCACCACCTGCTATCACTTGGCATGAGATGTAGACTTGAGAAATGGGAATTTTCTCTTTGGGGTATAATTTACACTGACACCAACTCTCTTACCAAGTTCTGGGTTTGAAAATATCTCCTCACCAGGACTATGATAGAAATTGCTGACTAAGTGAACACTTAAAAATTCAGTTACCATTAAATTCTAATGAACGTAAAATCCACATTAACATCTAATTAAGCCGTTATGATTAGTGCTGCACAATGCATACTTTATCATCTTGGATACCTTAACATACTTTTATCTTTGAGGCAATTCAACTCATTAAAAACTGTTATTTGCTGGATAGATCATAAGAACTTTATGATGCAGAGTGACCAACATCATTAACCTCTTTATAAAGTTTTTCAAAAACTGAATATTCTACCATTGGGGGATTATTCTAGGGAAAGAACGTTTCAAGAAAGAAAAACAAAAACACTCCCCCTTCCCGCCAAAACCCACAATCTTTACTTGGGTAGAGATTTGGGAAGGACTTAAGCCCAGATCAATATGATATAAAGAATTCACCTCAAAGGAACAATCCTTAGACATTCTAGATAACTGAACAAGCCGTTTATTCCAATGGAGGTGAATGTCTGTGTTTAGAATAAAGCCTTATTTTTCATCCAGATCATTGGTACTATATTTATATTGATATTTTTAACCAGTATTTTATTATCCAGGTGCAGATGCATCCATGTCACAACTCTTGAAATCTTATGGGCAGATACATTTTTACTTTAATAGAATGCCAACTGAACCTCTGCTTCAATCCCAATTTAACAGATTAAATGTTCACTGAAATTGTTAAATTTTAACAGTGTCTCTGCTAGTTTCTTTTATATCTCTTTTATCACCTGAAATTCTGTAATTTACTCATTTGGGTTGACAGGTACCCTTCCCCAACCCCAGGAAGAGAAAAGGAGAGAATTAAAGACAGTAATTGTTAGCCATCTTCACCTAAATAATAATTAATATATTAGGTTATTTCCTCTCGAGAGCTCCTGATTGCTGAGTAATGAGATATTGGAAATTAAGATAGAGTATCATTTTAGGACCCATGCCAGCCCTGGGTGGAATGCTGCAAGGAGTAACATGAAAATGCTTAAAAAGCCACAGATTATAGAGAAGAGGAAGGGAAAGGGGAACCAGGAATAATTAATCACTAATGAATGAAACCGACAAGGAACCTGCAATAACAAGGAACTCCTTTTTATTGAAAGTTGTTTAATTATCTCAGAAGTCTGTTCTTCTTTTCCTTACCTCTAGAGACCTCTGTCCACCATCTCTGGCACATGAAAGGCTGATCCGCCCTCACCCTGTCATCATTCACCCTGGGCACAGCTTCACATGGTCAAGCAGGGGAAGCTGTCTGGATCTGGGCTCTGCCTTTAGCTGGGACTTGACAACCAGACATTGGAGTAACTTAGCAGGTCTCTACGTTGTTCCAGCGTTTCATGCTGCCCCATGATTTGGATATCTAAGTAAGTGGAATTCCTCCATATTTGGAAGTATATCTTATTTAATCCTATACCTATTTAGTGTCCTGGACTATTAAAATGTCATTACTATTTTTAAGTTTTCTTATTTTTAAGTGCCTTATAGCAACTTCAGGGTAACACCTGAATGTAAATGCTCTTCAATGTGGCCAGGAAAGTAACTTAAAATAAAAGCATGTTAGAAATTTTGTAATTTTGGGGCCCGTGGGTGGCTCAGTCGATGAAGCATCTGACTCTTGGTTTCAGCTCAGGTCATGATCTCAGGGTCCTGAGATCGAGACTGACTTGGGGCTCCGTGTTCAGCAGGGAGTCTGCTTGAGATGCTCTCTCTCCTTTTGTGCCCCACCCAGCTCATGTGCATGTAATCTGTTTCTCTCTAAAATAAATCTTTTTTTAAAGAAATTTTGTAATTTTAAGTTCACTTTCACATGCTATATTTCCTGTTCATAACACCTCTAAGTATAGTTATTTTTATCACTCCCATTGGGCATTTTAGGAAACTGAGACTCAGAAAGATAAAGTCTCTTGTTTCATTAAATAGTTTGCAGTAGCACTAAGGTTTCATTTATTTAATAAATATTTAGTTAATGGCCACTCTCTCCCTAGGCAGTATTCTAGTAAATAAGACAGAAAAAGGAATTGCTCTGATATTGCTTATGAACTAGTGAGGGAAAACAAACAAACGTACCCATAGGCGAGCATTAAAAGTTGTAATGCTAAGAAAACAATTAAAAATGGTATAGTATTATAAATGGGGTCTCAAGAAGCTACTTTTGATTAGATAAGGAAAGCAATCCAGAATATTTAGGTTAGCTTTCCTGTGAAACGGGAAAGATGAAGAACATTTGATTAAATAAACAGGAGGTGACCAGGCTTGGTTTTGCTGTCAGAAATCGAACATCTTGGGAAATTTGTTTGTTTTGGTCCCAATGCAGGATGAGCTGGGCATCAGAAGTTAGGCACACAGTCTTAGCACTAAAGGCCACGGGATTAGTTTATGACTATGAAAGATAAAAGGAAGGGGACGAGGTAAGAGAGTAGAACCTAGGAGTTCTCAAGAAGGAAAACATTTCTTTTCATTGTAGCTATATGACATGATGGATGTTAACTAATCTCTTTGCAGTCATCATTTCACAATCTAGGTAAATCAAGACATCATGTTGTGCATCTTAAACTTGTCCACTGATGTATGTCAATTATTTCTCAATAAAACTGGAAAAAAAGAAGGGAACTGGATTGTTAGGCAGAGTTCCCAGTGCAGAAGCATGTTCTGGTGGGTAAAGCTAAAGTAGCAAGTGTCAGGAGAAAAATGCAATTTGAAGGCAGGTTCCTTGTCAGTTTCATTCGTTAGGATTATAATAGGGATGGAGTGGGCATTCAATACATATTTGTTTACTTGAGTAGTGTTGTGCTCTTTGAAAGAAACAAACAAACAAGGGGCTTTATGAGTCTGAGAAAATACCTAATAGAAGATGATAAAAACAGCTATACATAGTGGGGTTAGGAGGCAGAAACATGATACATGAAAGTGATATGAAAATTTTAAGGTCACGAGGGCTCCTTCTAGGCACATTAACTACCAACGACTGAAAGACTTTTTCAAGACACCAAAAAATAATGGCGCTCAGACTGAAAGCTAATTCACACTACAATTAGGACAACATCAAGCATGATCAAGTCTGAGCCATTGGTGATAGGCATTAACGAGATTTCCTAAAAGGATCCATATTAAGATTTCCTAAAAGGATCCATATTAATAAGGATCCATATTAAGGGATCCATATTAATGGATGGGAACCGTTGGGTCCTAGAGCAAGTTATTAAATAAAATAAGGGAAAATCTTGAGTATATAAGAGGTGACACATGATACCCATGTATGTCACATAATGAAAGATATCAAATCCATATGCCTCAGACAAAAAGACTAAGTGGACCTAAGTTGCCGAGAAAATTAAGACGTAAAAGATAAGAAAAGCCACATAAACCAAAGAAGAAAGGTTTGTTTCTATATTGACTTTAACCATATAAATCAAGTGACAGAAAGCAGTAAGATGTGATTTCTGAAACTTTAAGGTTTTAAACTGTTAAATAAAGACAAGAGTTTTAGAGGCACAGAAAGAAACACTCTTTTTATTGGCAGAAAATTTACATACACTTGATGAGTCATAGAACTCATTGTCTATAGCCATGTAACCACCACCTCAGTTAAGATATAAAACACTGTTGTCATTGACTAAATCTCTGGCATCTCTTTCTACCAATCCCCTCCCACCTGAAAGGTAACTAAGATTCTTATTTGTAGCCCTAGAGTTTAATTTTGCTTATTCTCAAATTTCATATGAATGACATTATCCAGTATATATTCTTCACATTTGGCTTCTGTTTCTCAACATATGTTTGAGATTCATCAGTTATGCATGTTTCACTGGATACATTTGTCTAGGTACAGTGGAACAGTCCGTGTTTGATTTTACCACCACTGTTTATTCATCTTCTGGTTGATGGATAGTTTTTCACTGTGGAGCTGGCCATTTTCAGTGTGAAGTTATAGGATTAAAGACACAAAGCATATTTTTGTCCTTTTATAGACACGTGTTTTAACTTCTGTTGGATAAACACCTAAGACGAGTTTCTATGCCATAGAGTAGGTGTATGTTTAAGAACTGTTAAACTGCTTTGCAAAGTAGTTTTAAAACTTTACACTAAACAGCAATAATTCCACATTCTCCTCATCAGCATTTGGCAACATCAGTGGTTTTTTTTAATTTTAACCTTTTTTGTTGTGTGTGTAGGGTTGTCTCATGGTTTTTGGGTTTTTTTTAACTTGCATTTCCCTGATGACTAATAAGGCTGAGCAACTTTTCATATGCTTACTGGCCTTTTACATATCTTCTTTTGCAATGTGTCTGTTCAAGCCTTTTGTCCTTTTTATTGGATTATTTCTCATCTTATTATTGTGTTTAAAGCACTATTTATATATTCTAGATAAAAAATATGCTTAAGATATATGTATTGTGATTGTTTACTCTTAGTCTGTGACTTGTTGCATCTACTAATGAGGTCTTTAGTTGTGCAGAAGTTTTAATTATTTTTATTTTTTTATTTTTAAATTTTTTTTAAGATTTCATTTTTAAGTAGCCAAAATGGAACTAGAAATTAAAACCCCCAAATCAAGAGTTGCATGCTCCACCAACTGAGACAGCCAGGTGTCCCTAGAAGTTTTAACTCTTATAAAGTATTTCTGTATCCTGTATAATAAATCACTGTCTAATCTGAGGATATATTTTTTCTAAACACTTTGTTTTATATTATTAAAAAGTCCTTAAATTATATGCATAATGTTTGCTTATCTATTATCAGCCTTTGATGATATTAAATGAAAATAAATATATAATCTTTTTTAACTGCATACTATCATTTCTGATGCTCTTCATTTCTTCTTATGATACGAATTTCCATTGAATGTCATTTTCCTTTAATTTTCTTTAGCTATTCTTCTGTTGCTGGTCTACTGGCAGTAGTTTTTTTTTCTGTTTTAATCTAAAAATGTCTTTACCTTACATTCATATTTGAAGGATAGCTATTCTAAATATAGAATTCCTCGCTGATGGTTCTTTTCCTTCAGCACTTTCAAAATATTTTAAAAATTTGGAATTCCATACTTTCTGATAAAAAGTCAATGCTAAAGAGAACCCCTCTCAAAATCAAAAAAAATAGGTCAACACCCCGACATCTAATAGTAAAACTTATGAGTCTCAGAGACAAAGAGAAAATCCTGAAAGCAGCTCTGGAGAGGAGATATATAACCTACAATGGTAGAAATATTAGATTGGCAACAGACCTATCCACAGAGACCTAGCAGGCCAGAAAGGACTGGCATGATATCTTCAGAGCACTAAACGAGAAAAATATGCAGCCAAGAATACTATATCCAGCGAGGCTCTCATTAAGAATTGAGGAAGAGATAAAAAGCTTCCAGGACAAACAAAAAGTAAAGGAACTTGCAAACACGAAACCAGCCCTCCAAGAAATATTGAAAGGGGTCCTCTAAGCAACGAGAGAGCCTAAAAGCAGCATAGATCAGAAAGGAACACAGACAGTATACTGTAACAGTCACCTTACAGGCAATACAATGGCACTAAATTCATACCTTTCAATAGTTACCCTGAATGTAAATGGGCTCAATGCCCCAATCAAAAGACACAGGCTATCAGATTGGATTAAAAAACAAGACACATCCATATGCTGTCTGCAAGAGACTCATTTTAGACCCAAAGACACCCCCAGATTGAAAGTAAGGGGGTAGAAAACCATTTACCATGCTAATGGACACCAAAAGAAAGCTGGGGTGGCAACCCTTATAACAGATTAATTAGATTTTAAAACAAAGACTGTAATACGAGATGAAGAAGGCCTCTATATCCTACTTAAAGTGTCTATCGACAAGAAGATCTAACAATTGTAAATATCTATGCCCCTAACGTGGGAGCAGCCAAATATTTAAGGCAATTAATAACAAAAGCAAAGAAACACATTGAAAACAATACAGTAATAGTGGGGGACTTTAATACCCCCCTGACTGAAATGGACAGATTATCTAAGCAAAAGATCAACAAGGAAATAAAGACGTTAAATGAAACACTGGACCAAATGGACTTCACAGACATATTCAGAACATTCCATCCCAAAGCAATGGAATACACATTCTTCTCTAGTGCCCATGGAACATTCTCCAGAATAGATCACATCCTAGGTCACAAATCAGGTCTCAAACAGTAGCAAAAGATTGGGATTATTCCCTGCATAATTTTAGACCACAGTGCTGTGAAACTAGAACTCAATCACAAGAGAAAAGTCAGAAAGAACTCAAATATATGGAGGCTAAAGAGCATCCTACTAAAGAATGAATGGGTCAACCAGGAAATTAAAGAAGAATTTAAAAAATTCAAGGAAACCAATGAAAATGAAAACACAACTGTCCAAAATCTTTGGGATACCCCAAAGGCAGCCCTGAGAGGAAAGTATAGAGCAATACAAGCCTTTCTCAAGAAACAAGAAAGGTCTCAAACACACAACCTAACCATACACCTAAAGGAGCTAGAGAAAAAACAGCATATAAAGCCTAAACCCAGCAGGAGAAGAGAAATAATAAAGATCGAGCAGAAATCAATGAAATAGAAACCAAAACAACAGTAGAACAGATCAACGAAACTAGGAGCTGGTTGTTTGAAAGAATTCACAAGATTGATAAACCCATGTCCAGACTGATCAAAAAGAAAAGAGAAATGACCCAAATCAACAAAATCATGAATGAAAGAGGAGAGATCACAAACAACACCAAAGAAATACAAACAATTATAAGAACATATTATGAGCAACTCTATGCAGGCAAATTCGATAACCTTGAAGAAATGGGTGCATTCCTAGAGCTGAATGAACTACCAAAATTGAACCAGGAAGAAATAGAAAACCTGAACAGACCGATAATCACTAAGGAAATTGAAGCAGTCATCAAAAATCTCCCAAAAAACAAAAGCCCAGGGCCAGATTGC
>NW_027397114.1:2403940-2425958 GCF_003265705.2 Callorhinus ursinus
GGGGGGAGGGGGATGGGTTATCCTGGTGATGGGTATTGAGGAGGGCACGTTCTGCATGGAGCACTGGGTGTTATGAACAAACAATCAATCATGGAACACTGCACCAAAAACTAATGATGTAATATATGGTGATTAACATAACAATAAAAAATTTAAAAAAAAGGAGGATTATAGACCAATATCCTTGATAAACATGGATGCAAAAATTCTCACCAAAATACTAGCCAATAGGATCCAACATTATATTAAAAGAATTATTCACCACGACAGAGTGGGATTTATCCCTGGGCTGCAAGGATGGTTCAGCATCCGCAAATCAATCAATGTGATACAATACATTAACAAAAGAAAGAACAAAAATCATATGATCCTCTCAATAGATGCAGAAAAAGCTTTTGACAAAGTACAGCATCCTTTCTTGATCAAAACTCTTCAGAGTATAGGGATAGAGGGTACATACCTCAATATCATAAAAGCCTCTATGAAAAACCTACAGCGAATATCATTCACAATGGGGGAAAATTGAGAGCTTTTCCCCTAAGGTCAGGATCGCGGCAGGGATGTCCACTCTCACCACTGCTCTTCAACATAGTATTAGAAGTCCTAGCCACAGCAATCAGACAACAAAAAGAAATCAAAGGTATCCAAATCAGCTAAGAGGAAGTCAAACTCTCACTCCTTGCAGATGATATGATACTGTATGTGGAAAACCCAAAAGACTCCACCCCAAAACTGCTAGAACTCATACAGGAATTCAGTAAAGTAGCAGGGTATAAAATCAATGCACAGAAATCCGTGGCATTCCTATACATCAACAACAAGACAGTAGAGAGACAAATCAAGGAGTTGATCCCATTTACAATTGCACGCAAAACCATAAGATATCTAGGAATAAATTTAACCAAAGAGGCAAAGGATCTGTACTCAGAAAACTATAAAATACTCAGGAAAGAAATTGAAGAAGACACAAAGAAATGGAAAAACTTTCCATGCTCATGGATTGGAAGAATAAACTTTGTGAAGATATCAATGATACCTAGAGCAATCTACACATTCAATGCAATCCCCATCAAAATACCATCCACTTTTTTCAAAGAAATGGAACAAATAATCCTAAAATTTGTATGGAACCAGAAGAGACCCAGAATAGCCAGAGGAATATTGAAAAAGAAAAGCAAAGCTGGCGACATCACAATTCCGGACTTCCAGCTCTATTACAAAGCTGTCATCCTCAAGACAGTATGGTACTGGCGCAAAAACAGACAAATAGATCAATGGAACAGAATAGAGAGCCCAGAAATGGACCCTCAAACTATGGTCAACTCATCTTTCACAAAGCAGGAAAGAATGTCCAGTGGAAAAAAGGCAGTCTCTTAAACAAATGTTGTTGGGAAAATTGGACAGCCACATGCAGAAGAATGAAACTGGACCATTTCCTTACACCACACACAAAAATAGACTCCAAATGGTTGAAAGACCTAAACGTGAGATAGGAGTCCATCCAAATCCTAAAGGAGAACACAGGCAGCAACCTCTTCGACCTCAGCCACAGCTACTTCTTCCTAGAAACATCGCCAAAGACAAGGGAAGCCATGGCAAAAATGAACTATTGGGATTTCATCAAGATAAAAAGCTTTTGCACAGCAAAAGAAAAAGTCCAGAAAACCAAAAGACGACCCACAGAATGGGAGAAAATATTTGCAAATGACATATCAGATAAAGGGCTAGTATCCAAAATCTATAAAGAACTTATCAAACTCAACACCCAAAGAACAAATAATCTAATCAAGAAATGGGCAGAAGATATGAACAGATATTTTTCCAAAAAAGACATCCAAATGGCCAAAAGACACATGAAAAAGTGCTTCACATCGCTCCGCATCAGGGAAATCCAAATCAAAACCTCAGTGAGATACCACCTCACACCAGTCAGAATGGCTAAAATTAACAAGTCAGGAAACGACAGATGTTGGCCGGGATGCGGAGAAAGGGGAACCCTCCTACACTGTTGGTGGGAATGCAAGCTGGTGCAACCACTCTGGAAAACAGTATGGAGGTTCCTCCAACAGTTGAAAATAGAGCTACCATACGATCCAGCAATTTCACTACTGGGTATTTACCCCAAAGATACAATTGTAGGGATTCGAAGGGGTACGTGCACCCCAATTTTTATAGCAGCAATGTCCACAATAGCCAAACTGTGGAAAGAGCCAAGATATCCATCGACAAATGAATGGCTAAAGAAGAGGTGGTATATATACACAGTGGAATATTATGCAGCCATCAAAAGGAATGGGATCTTGCCATTTGCAACAACGTGGATGGAACTGGAGGGTGTTATGCTGAGTGAAATAAGTCAATCAGAGAAAGACATGTATCATATGACCTCAGTGATATGAGGAATTCTTAATCTCAGGAAACAAACTGAGGGTTGCTTGAGTGGTGCGGGGGTGGGAGGGATGGGGTGGCTGGTGATAGGCATTGGGGAGGGTATGTGCTATGGTGAGCACTGTGAATTTTGCAAGACTGTTAAATCCCAGATCTGTACTTCTGAAACAAATAATGCAATTATGTTAAGAAAAAAGAAAAAGAAGATATCAGGCGGGGAAGAATGAAGGGAAGTAAGTTGGAGGGGGAGACGAACCATGAGAGATGATGGACTCTGAAAAACAAACTGAGGGTTCTAGAGGGGAGGGGTTGGGAGGATGGGTTAGCCTCGTGATGGGTATTAAATGGGCACATTCTGTGTGGAGCACTGGGTGTTATGCACAAACAATGAATCATGGAACACTACATCAAAAACTAATGATGTAATATGGTGATTAACATAACAATAAAACATTAACAAAAGAAAAGTCAATGCTATTTTATCATTTCTCTCTATGTAAACTATCCTTTTTTTTGAGATTTTCTCTGTATTTGACTTTTATGACTTCGTTTATAATTTGCCTAGGAGAGATATGCTTTTAGTCATCTCTGTTCACCATTTCAGATCTGTAGATTAATGCTTTGGAAGTTAAGTTTTCAGCTATGATTTCTTTGTAATACACTTTCTACTCACTTTTTTTACGTCTCATATCCTTCTTGGGTTGAAGTTATGCATAATTTTCCTGACAAGTTATGAAGAATCTGATCCTTTTTAATCTCTGTTCTTCAGATTGAGTATTTTCTATTAATCTATCTTCAAGTTCATACATTCCTTCTTCTGTCTTCCTCAATCTGATGTTTATTCCATTTAGAGATCATTTTTTTCTGTTATTCTACTTTTAAGCTCTTGAATTACCATACTTTATAGCATTCCAATTTATCAATTTAGATTCCTCATCTACATTCACTTATGCCATATTTTCTTTCACTTTGTAAACATTTTTATGACATGTGCATTGGAGTCTCTCTCCTAAATCCAACATCGCTATAGTTTCTATTGATTATTATTTATCCCTATAAGGAGTCACCTTTGCCTGTTTATATGCATGTCTAATAAATTTTTGTTGAAAGATTGGACAGTGTACCTAATACATTATAGTGGTTTGTGATTATGCCGTATTCTGTGGATTCTTGGTTTTTCAATAGTAGGCAGTTAACATACCTGGGTTCAAACTAGAAATTATCTTTCCCTTGATATGCAGCTCCTGATAACTTTGCTCTGTTCTTCTGCTTTTTAATCTTGGATCCCTGTGGATCTTCTCTCTGCAAAGAATTTGAGCAGAGATAAGACTACTTTTCTCTGTGGTTTCTTTGCTTCTGGGGATTCCTCCTAAATTTCCAGCTGCTTTGCCATCTATGGACCCTGCACTCTCTCATGTCAATCTTCCTGCTGCTTCAGTGGAGCATGATTGGGGAATACACCCAGATCAGGAAAGCATCAAACTTATAGATCTGGCTTCATGTAGCTCCGTCATGAGTAGATTTATCTCTGGTCTCTGGCTGCTTTCCTGCCATGCCTCTGGGTCTCCCTGTACATATTTTTTTAATGTATTAGACAGGAATGTGGGCAGTTTATGTTGAGATTTGGGTCTCATTCCTGAGATAACTGTGCTGCCAGGATTTTCCCTTTACATTTTCAGCTATCTCCTGGCTCTGAGCTTCTGATCTCAAGTATCTCAGGCCAAACAGGCTGTGAATTTTTCCTACTACAGTTTTTCACAGCTATCATTGTGGAGGTTTGGCCAGACTACTGGACCAGCAAGGGACAAATTCACAATTCTTACCCTCTGGTTGCAAGTTTTTGAGGCAAAACTCCCTTCTGAGGTCTATCAGCAATTGAATGTATTCCTATTTTTTGTAAATAATTATTTCTTTTCAAAATTTCATTTAGTTTTTATGCTTGTTACCTGCCAAGGATTTGTGCAAGAGGATGCTAACCTCCTCCTCCATCATGAGAAGAAATTTCTGCCTCATAAGTTTTTATGGTTTTTTTTCTACCAATTACTGAATGGAATGTACTAAAATGTTAGTTTCTCCTTTTAATTCTATCAGATTTTACTTATTCAGAGGTTATTTTGTTAGGTGTTTGCAGTCTTCAAATTGTTTTATTTCAGTAAAGTTGTATTCTTTTTCTCACTATAAAGTGATCCTTTTATTCTTGAACTGTGTTTTGCCTTAATCTAGTCTTTAAAACTATTATTAATATGTGTCAATATTACTGTACTCAGAAAACTACAAAATACTCATGAAAGAAATTGAGGAAGACACAAAGAAATAGAAAAATGTTCCATGCTCATGGATTGGAAGAACAAATATTGTGAAGATGTCAATGCTACCTAGAGCAATCTACACATTCAATGCAATCCCCATCAAAATACCACCCACTTTTTTCAAAGAAATGGAACAAATAATCCTAAAATTTGTATGGAACCAGAAAAGACCCTGAATAGCCAGAGGAATGTTGAAAAAGAAAAGCAAAGCTGGTGGCATCACAATTCCGGACATCCAGCTCTATTATAAAGCTGTCATCATCAAGACAGTATGGTACTGGCACAAGAACAGACATAGCCAGTACTTTTTAAATTGCCTACATATTTATTGATTTATTTGTTCAAGTTTATTTTTATGTCAAGTCCTTCTTTCTTATGGAAGCCAGAAGACTATCTGAATTATAGTATTTAAGTGCTAAGGGAAAATGCTATTCATGTAGAATTTTATATACCACTACTGGCAGTCTCTCAGAAGTTGAACTACTATTAAGGCATCCATTTTAATTTCATGAACCACAGTTTTATTCTTAGAAATTCCTTGGGTACATTTCTCTTTTTAAATGGTATTTCTTTCAATCTGCATAATTTCTGTATCTTTATCTACATTTTTAATCATTTAGTTATACTTATTTTATATTCCTTATCCACATTTTAAATTTTGTACTAGATTTCTTGGGAGTAGAATACTATTTTGTTTTGTTTTACATGGTAGACAATTTTCTTGTTGTTGTTTTGTAATTGCTTATTGTTTACTTATCAACAGCAGGTTTTTTTTCCTCAGGGAATATTGGGCAGCCTGGAATGTAAGAGTGCCTTCTTTTCCAGGTGCTATTTCTTTTTTTAAGTTAATTTCTCAGTATAGTGTTTGCTATACCATGTAGAGCATATAATTTGAATGTCTAAACCTGCATCCCTCCAAATTAGTGATTTCTCACCAGTTAATTTTTAATTTTCTTCCCTAGAGCCAATGGATGTTCAAATGCTATGATTTGTTCCACTGGCTTAAGATTTATAATCCCGTGTGCTAGGTTGTACCCTTTTGAAAGCTGTAATGTTAGGCAAAAATTCCGTATCCAAATTTATGGACAGTAGTATCCTGAGATGTCTCGATTCACACTGTATTGCCATACACTTGAACTTTATTGTTGTTGCTTTCTATAATCTTTTAATTCTTAGCCTTTGCCTATATATTGCATAGTTACAATAAAAGCCTTAAAATTTCATATAAAGCATTTTCTGAAAAGCTCAAATACCTCATAGAAATTTATTATCCACTGTCAACCACTTCTCACTAGCAAGAACTATCCTATCATATATTTCAGTGTCTTTTATACCAACAAGTATTTATTAATCCTGAATTATTTATTTAGAATAGTAGACTCTCTAGAATTTGTAATTGTCCTGTAACCTGTGGAACAGATGAATTCACTTGCTCATTAATAAGTTAATTACAGCTAATCATGTTATTTTGAAACATCATATGCAGTCTAGTATGTTTTATTCATCATGTGAAAGACAGAATAAGTTAAGCTGATAGAATTTTTTTCAGTAGCCTATCCTTGTTATGAAGATATATTGACTTTCTTTCACAATAGCCAGAAGTAGCAGCCATGTAATCAGGCCAAACTTTCTTCATTTCTAATCTACAACTTACACATGATGTTTATTGAATGTGAATACAAAGATGGGGTAATTGTTGATAAAACATAGGATTCCTACAACCTTATGGAAAGGTTATGGGGACAAATTTTATCTACCAATATAAAATAAGCATCATTTCCTTATTTTTTAATATTATTAGTGAAATCACAATTCTGTCACAACTTTTCTGATACACAAGGTGTGTTATTGCATTTTGAAAAGAAAAGATTAACAGTATATAAGCGATTTGTCACTTACATGTATTTGCATATTTCTCATTAGAACACCAGCTACATTGAGTTAGTGTCCCTTCAAAACTCCTTTTCACCAAAAACTATGTTATTTTATTTAGAAATAGATTCTTTGCAGATATAATAAAATTAGTATAAGGTCATACTAAATCAAATATGACTGATGTACTCATAAGAAGGAGGAAATTTGAACAGAGAAAGACACACAGGAGAGAAGGCCATGTGCAGATGGTGGTGGAGATTGCAGTAAGCATCTCCAAGCCAAAGAATGCCAAGGGTTGCCAACAATCATCAGTAGATCTGAAAGGCTGGGAAGAATTTTTGCCCAGAGTCATTGGAAAGAGCAGTGCTCTGTCAAAACCTTGATTTCAGACTTCTATACTGTGGAACTGTGAACTTACAAATTTCTGTTTTATAAGCCACCTAGTTTGTTGTAATTTGTTATGGCACCCCTAGGAAACTAATACACCAGCATAAAATATATTTTGATCCCAAATATAATGCTTTAGATATAGCCAACCAGAACTTATCTATGGTCAAACAGAAAACTTTATAATATAAATCTCTTGCTTTAAGATGCCCATATTGCAATGATCAAAACACATTTGAATGGTTGTCCGCATCCAAACCATTTTCTTTTTTTGATCCAAACCAATCCAGCCACGCTTGGCCTCAATGGCCTTCCCAGTTTTATGCCAATTTCCTTAAATCCCCAGCTTTGCAACCCCCATGCCCAAACCAGTGGTTCTCAAACCAAATGTAGTTAAAAATCACATGAGAATAATTTTGTTTCAATAAAGATCCAGGTTCCCACTGCAAACCTATTAAAACAGAATTTCTAGGTGTAGAATCCCAGAATCCAGGATTCTGTTGTAGATGGTCCTTATATTCCACATTGAGAAAAATTTAACTAGACCAGTGTTTCTTTCTTTTTTTTAAAGATTTATTTATTTATTTTAGGGGGGCACCTGAGCAGCGGGAAGGGGCAGAGGGAGAGAGAGAGAATCTCAAGCAGACTCCCCACTGAGCATGGAGCTTGATGCTGGGCTCAATCTCAGGACCCTGAGGTCATGACCTGAGCCAAAATCAAGAGTCAGACACTTAAGCAACTGAGCCAACCAGGAGCCCCAAGACCAGTTTCAGAAGATTTAATGAATATATCAATAACCTAGGGATTATATTAAAACACTGGTTCTAATTTAATACGGCTAAGTTTGGACCAGAGATTCTACATTTCTAACAAGATCCTAGGGATAGTCAAGGCTGCAGGTACATGGGCTATATTGGGAATGCCAAGAACTTAGAAACAATGCCTCATTCATAATAGTGCTCAATAAGTTGGTGTTAATTGAAAGAGCATTTGTATCACTATATCTATACTTGCCTTAAAGTGTTTACTACATTCTATATTGCAATACAAATCTCTGGTGCCTGATAAATTCTTTTAACAAGTCTTTTCTTGAATGAAAGAAAGGATCTTATTCCACATTTGTATCTTCTCCAAAGCACCTAGCATAATTCTGAGAAACAGAATAATTTCTCCTAAATAAGTGTATAAACCAAAGAAGAAATAAACTAGCCAACAATCAAGAAACTAAAGACGACAGACTACACTGGTATGGGGCCTTTGGAATTAAATGGTAACTAACAAATATGTATCATACTTATCAAATAATAGGGGGGCTTTTAAACTATCTCTAAGAACAGTCAAGATCAGTAAGGGACACTGGCTAAATCAAATATCCAATAGCTTTTATGTTTTTAATTCCTCCCTCAACTACTATCTCTCATCACACAACTTCATGATGACTCATAGATTTGTTGCATTTTTTAACTGAAGGGATCAGCCAAAGAATACACTTCCATTTTTAAAAAGAAATGGGAAAACTGAGTCTTACACAGGTTGCATCACTTGCCTAAGACTCAACAGCAAGTTGGTAAGACAAATATTATTAACAATCCTGATGTGTTCAATTGATGTCCAATGTCTAAAAGTAGGACAGAAAATCTGTTAACTCAGAACTGTTGTAGCAAGTTTCCAGATAAGCCTGCTTTATAGTGAGTACCAGTCAAAATCAATAGGCCCATTACCCTGTCAACATTGAGATGATGATTTATGGATGATGGTATCTATCAAGGAAAAATGTATAGGGAAATGTAAAATGCTTACACAGTAAGTATAACCAAGAAATACCAAGCACAAGGCTGTGGAGTTTTTTTGGATAGCCCTTGACTTTTAGTTACAAAGGCTTTCTAGTTACTTCATAATTTTGGCAGATTTCTTGATCTTGATTGAGATTATAGCATGATGTTCATGAGCTTCTTAAATTGAGATGGGTATGAGAGACTAGAAGAAATACTTTGGAATCAGACAGAACTGGTATCTAAACCTCAGCTTCTCAATTACTAGCTATGTTGAAATCCTAAAATATTAATATTAAAAATGTAATAATTTCAATTTATATGTAAAACAATTTTTGGAAAGGGGAAATTTTTTTTTTAATTTTCAATTAAGGTATAATTTTAATTAGCTTTCTACCCATTCTTGCCCTAATTATTTAACTACATTTGTTCTCTACTGTTGATGAAAAAAAAAATCTTGCTACCTTTTTTATTACCTTTAAAATTATTGTCCCTTTAACCCAAAGAAATCAACTTCATACTCCTCTTTACCTTTGTCACTTTTCAGTAAGACAACTGCTACAGCCACTTTCTCCAAACATGCCATATTGCCCTTCTCTAGCTACATTAACACCATCAGACCTTTATTGATTTCCTGATCCAAATTTTACAAAACAAAAATTTGTGATCACTCTCCCTACTTCTCTTCACTCCTTCACTCCTCAACACACTCTATCAAGCTGACCTGCCCTGAAAAGTACCTTTCTTAGGTTACTGATGGCCCCTAGTGTAAGACTAATTAACACTTTACTGCTCTGAACTCAGATCATTTCTTCATTGCAGCAAATGATATCTTGAAAATCTGTTCTTCCTTGGCTTTTATGACTCCACACCTTCCTAATTCTTATTGAATCTCTTTAGCATTCCCTCTGTCCACTTCCATTGGCAAGTTTTCCTCTATTCATTCCTGAAATGTTGATACAGTATAGATTTCCATCACTGGTCTCCTGCCTTTCTTATTTTTTTTTAAAGTTTTTATTTATTTATTCATGACAGACAGAGAGAGAGAAGCAGAGGGAGAAGCAGGCTCCCCGCCGAGCAGGGAGCCCAATGCAGGACTCAATCCCAGGACCCTGGGATCATGACCTGAGCCGAAGGCAGACGCTTAACCATCTGAGCCACCCAGGTGCCCTCCTGCCTTTCTTATTTTATACCCTGCCCCTGAAGAATAATACGCATTGGTGTGTTTTTAACCCCCCTTCAAGACACTGATGACTCTAAAATTTATACCTTCAAAGTGCACGTCTTTTTACAAAGTACTGACCTTTTATATTAACTTGCAAAGTATTGAACTGTTACATTTACTTGCTTGCTGACCATCACATTCAGATATACCATGGGCACCTTGAACTCAATATGCTCATTTGGAATGCATTATTTTTTCCCTTCAGGTTATTCAATCTCTTACCTCCTCTAGTTGAATTAATAACATCACCATTTGCAGATTTTTTCCAAAATAGGACTCTAGGCACAATCCTAGATGTCTCCTTGTCTCCATTCTCTTTCATTCTCTTTTTTCTCAGTCAAGTCCTTTTGATTTATTTTAAGTAATTATCTAATTTGGTGCTTCTTAACTTTTATTAGGTATCATAATTACCTGAGGAGCTTAGAAAAAAATTCCAATACTTGGTACCCAATTCAGGCCAATCAGTGCAGAACCTTATTGATGGTGCATGGGTAGTGGTCCCATTACCCTATTGTAGTTCTTCATTATCTCTCAAATTAGTATAGTAATGTTTCCACTATCCTTTGTCTCCTCTTCTATCTGCCTCAACACCTTCCTCCTCACAGCTACCTAAAAGATTTCTCAAAAAAATCTTCTATAAAAAATATCACAGTTCTTACATAATTACTAAGGTCCTCAAAGATCCAGTCCCTGCCTTTCTCCTGACTCACAGATAGCCGTTGCTTGAGATTTCCCCACACATATCAGGGTATATCTTGTGCATATTCTTTTACTTGTTTCTTCTCTATACTTCTGTTTGCCAACAATCTGATTCCTCCCTGTTGGGAAAAGCACTCATTTCATGCAGTCTTTTCATGATCCCTCCTTGGCTACATAAGATTGAGCCTTGAGATAGGAGCACACCCTTACTGAGAGCTGAAGAGCCCATACAGCCTGTGCCAGGCTTGTCACCTTGTGTGGGAACATCTTTCCCTATTACATGCTCAGTAAGTGTTCCTTTTTTTCTGTTTAAGCATGTATGTCAGTGGCACTCAGACACATCTTCAATTTTCAGGATTTCATATTCCATGGTGAGAGTTGGAATCCTTCTAGCAGCAGAAGGCTGCATGTAGGCAAACTGCCTTCCACTGGTGGCCTGGAGATTCATGCTGGCCACAGGGGACCAATGTCCACTATTAAAACTGATCTTGCTCTGTTTCTTCTATATGTAAGTAAATATAAGTAACATGTTGTGTTATCCATGCCTGACATGTTGTGTTTTCCATAGTGACTGCAATACCAAGATGCAATGTGCAGAAGCCTTTGAACTTCTATCCCTGGTGGTCTTTAGAGTGATGATTTTTGCTATCTTTCATGTAGCTGGAGTCTTCCCCTGGGTTTTGTAACTGGTCACAGTGTTTTTCTCCTCTGAGACTGTTCAACACTCCTCTCTTACTGCTAAATCTTACCAGTGAATTAAGTTCCAATCAGTCCATCTCCTCTGAGATGTCTTCCCCAGATCACCTTTCCTCCACAATTGATTAGATCCCCTCATATCCAGAGTTGAACTTGCCTCCTTGTCTTGTAATCATTTATATATGCATCTCTTTCTCCTACCAGAGTTACTTGAGTTTGGGGATCATGGACTCATTCCTTTGTGAATCTCCACCCCTATTACAGTCTTGTAGTTTCATATTTATTAAATACCTAAATGAATTTATTTTTATCAATTTGTCCCTCTTTCTGCTTCTATCAAAATATTTTATCTGTACTTGACTTGGTACTAGGGCTGTCAGTGACTAAGTAAAGTATGTCCTCAGGATTTTTTTTTTTATTTGACAGAGAGAGAGCACAAGTAGGCAGAGAGGCAGGCAGAGGGAGAGGGAGAAGCAGGCTCTCCGCTGAGCATAGAGACTGACGTGGGGCTCGATCCCAGGACCCTGGGATCATGACCTGAGCTGAAGGCAGCCGCTTAATGACTGAGCCACCCAGGCACCCCTGTCCTCAGGGTCTTTATTCTTTTCTTTCCCAAAGGCCTTGAGGCTTTTCGCATATTCCAAGTTCATTTTTTCCACCTTATCCTGTGCAATGTCCTTATCTTATAACACATATATGTAAGTAAAGCTCTTTATTATCTTGCATTAAATCCATAATATCATTTATATTCACATTCAATTAATTATAGAGGATTATAGAAGATAAATAAAAGGAAAGTAATTTATAATAAAATATATATAATAAAATATATATCAATAGGTAAAACCTTGAGAATGACTACAGTAGAAGTCACAATGAAGGAGAGGATAAACACATCTATATAAATTTGCCAACAGTGTGGCATCTTCAAATACAGTTATATTTGTGAAACAAAACAACAAACATCCTTATCACCACCAGTGACATGTATTTCTGAAATTGCAAACAATTCTGGAGCTCAAATTAACATTTGACTTAGACTTCCATTGCTTTACTGCAAAGTTCATTGAATAGTAAAACCATGGACAAAAAAAAAATATGTCTTTATAAAATGGAATATAGATTGGCTCAGGTAAACTTTTTCTGAATGTCTAGCAGGGCATGGAAAAGTCAGGGAACAAATGGGTCAATATTTTGTTCTATTCAACAGTCTGCCCATCAGGGCATTTAGCATCTCTATCCTACTCATTAAATGAATTAGTGACCCACTGTCATTGGGATACAAAATTCACAAAATGTCCCTAAACTTTCATATCTTCCTCTTGATTATGGTAAGTTCTCTGTCTATATTTTCCCATGACCCTTCCTGAAGCCACCCTGATCTCCTGCTCTCACTTTCCCTCAGTTCCCCATCTCATTTTGTATTTCCTCTCCATACTCATTCTGTCATGATTTGATAAACTAACCCACGGTGTGCTGTGGCTGATTAATAATGGTCCAGGCTGGAAATTTCAAGCCCTGCAGAAAGCATATTAGAGAGGCAGCCTTATATTAGTAAGAAGGGAGAGGGAAATATATGGGAATTTTTTTCTGCCCCATACTTCATAGCAAATATCTATGATTAAGGAAGTTCTGAGCATTATTAAATCTACTTAAATCTTCAAGTGGCACTGATTCTGGGAATAGGTTTGGGAGTTTTAATCCCCTACCTCCATTAATAACCTAAGAGAGCATCATCAACAATCAAGTTTTTGATGGCAAATAATTGTAAAGATAAACATATGCAGAACAAATATTTTAAAAATGATAACCCTACAGTAATCATGTAAGATCAAGGAGAGGCACACTAAATGGTTGCTCTATTTTTTTTTAGGTGGAGTTAACTCCAGAGCTTGATTTATGCTAAGAGTGCTTCCGAATCTGTGTAAGCATAAATAAAGAATTTTGCAAATCTGTGGAATTTGTTTTAACCTTTATATCTGTAGCCTTGTAGTAGAGTTCTCTGGAGGGTTTAGCTGTAATTAATACTATTCTCTTGCTGTGACCCATTTTCAGCTGAAAGCTAGTCTTTCCTAGGCTTACTTGAGAAATAGAAGCCTAAAAGCTTTCCAAATCTCTGCTAAAACCCTACACATTTCTCAGCAGTGAGATTTAAGAATGTCCTCACTGCAAATATCGCAAGTTCTAATTTCTCATGTAATAATTTAATCACCCATCTTGTAATAAAGCTCATTTTAAGCTGTTTCAAGGTATCCCACAAGTTTTCTTGGAATGTTTTTTTTTTGTTTCTTTTTGTGTGTGTGTGATTATGGTAAATCAGCCTAAGATTCCAGCAGAGCCCTTCAATATTTCACAAAGCATTTACCAGTGCTGATTCTTCATCTAAACAAGGGTTCTTAGAAAACTGCATTTCTGTAGAGGAAGAGGTCAAAGGGTAGGAATGAATGGTAGAAGGTATAATAAACTGAACAGTGAATGAGAAAAAACCTAGAGTGCTCAAATACCATTATAGCTTCTCTTGTGGTAAATAAGATTGAAAAAAAATTAAACAAGTTCCCTACCATCTAAACTCTGATAGCCAACAAGATGTGGATTGATTTAAAGATTTAAATGCAAACCCTTATTTTTGGTGGTGAATCAAGAACAGCTGTTCAAACTGTAACACAATCTTTGATAGTTTGATCAATACTAGTTTAAGCGAAGATAAAACTAGCTGCACAAAATGTCAATCTGGTACACAAAGGGGTCAATTGAGAAGCTTCTAAACAATTTTTTCTACAACTAAAGTGTTTCACTCTGCCACCTCAAGAGAGATCAATGTGCAGACACATGCCATCTGTTTTGCTGAAGCCTAAGTCAGAAGAAAATATACCTACTATGGGATTTAAACCAAGATGAAATACAACAATCACAAATACTGGCAAGTATTAGTCACTTGGAAAAAATATTGATCCTGTGCCTCCTGTGAACATGTGCTTGACCAAGGCAATCTGGACATGCAAATGAATTGAAAGACACAGGATCTGACTCTGGGGAGTACATAACAGAATACAAGAGACAGAGGAAAATGCTGGCCCCATGGGAACACTGGGAAATACACATTAAACAGAACAAATTGATAATGAAAGTCCTAAGGGCATAATAAATGAGAATTATGCAGTCAATTATGGAAAAATTCCTGGGCAATATGGGGTATGAACCAGCTTTTGAAGGGCATGTCATAGATCAATATCACAAATAACTAGATTATGTATATTCAATAAATTTACTTAGTATAGTTTGGTTAAAATTACTTGATTTCTACCATGTGTGAGACTTTCCACAGGCACCTGGGAATATAAAGGAAGAGTAAAATCTTGCCTCTTTTAGGGAGCTCAGTCTAGTCTGGGAGGTAATCACAGTACATGGAATGAAGACAAGATTTCCCAGAATTTTATTATGCTATTTGTAAATTTGTAACTACTGGGGACTCCAGACTCTCAACTCAGATAAACAGACCCTCCAGCCTCATAGTTCTCTAAGGGGCTTACACAATTCCCAAAACTACTGCCTGGAGTTGGTGCTCAGCTCCAACAATGCTTCTGCTTTCTAGCCTCTTCTTGAGGTTTATAGGGCCAACAAACCCTAATCTGAAGATTTAATTAATTGGGACACTTGAGGAAGTGAAATCACATGATTTATTTTATGTATTTATCCCCCCAAATTTGACTTGATAGTCAATTATCAAATGGACATAACAGTGTATCATTCTAAACAACATAACCAAGCTTAATGCAGCTTCAAATATATAGTTTAAAAATTATTTTTACAGGGTTCTGTGAAAAAAAAATATGAAGAAACTATATCTGTCCAAGAAATCTTTTGGAAAAATCTTATTTTTTTAAAGAACAAGTTAATTCTCATAATTTCTTTTTTAAGATGGAGGCATGTCTAGAGCAATTCTTCTTTATTCATGAGGAAATTTGATCACCATTTTACCTAAGCCAATTCTGTTATTGTCTTCACTATCTCTTATTTTTCATTAGACTGACTTACTTCCTTAGCCGATATACATAAAGTCTCAGCTCCAACACCTGCGTGAGGGTAGGGGTCTCAAATATACTCAGATTTACAAGTAATTTATCTGCCCAGGTCCCGTTATCCATTTTTCCTGAGGCCACTCTGAGAACATTCATAGCTTCCAGGCATCATTTTACCTTAAGTCCTTATATATTTTTCAATTACTGCATAAATACCACAAACTTAGCGACTTACAAAGAACAGATTTATTTTCTCAGTTATGTGGGTCAGAATTCCAGGTTAGCTGGTCCTCTGTTCAGGGTTATACCAGGCTGAGTTCAAAATGTGGGCTGAGGTGTACCTGGGTGGCTCAGATGGTTAAACGTCTGCCTTTGGCTCAGGTCATGATCTCCAGGTCCTGGGATCAAGCCCCACATCAGGCTGCCAGCTCAGTGGGGAGTCTGTTTCTCCCTCTGCCTCTCTCCCTTACAACATGCCATCTTATTTCTTGAAAGCCAACAGTGAAATGCCTATCCAGTCTGCTACCAATATGGAATATTTTGTAACAACATAACCATGGGAGTGACTCTCACATCACCTTTGTCATGTGTCCTAATGTAATCAAAGGAACTACTATCCCCTCATACTCAAGAAGAGGTGATTATACATCAGGGAACATGAATCTTAGAATCTTAGAGCCATCTTAGAATTCTGCCTACCATTCCCCAGCAACATCAGCCTTTCAATGTGACAGTCATTTTAACTTAAGGCTCCTGTCCTCCTTTCTTTTCCAACACCCAGAATTAGGTCTATAAGTAAATTTACAATGAAATTTAGAATATATTGGGTATTTGTGTGTTTATCAATCGATATTTATTTTCCAGGTTGTTAAACTCTGTGAAAATCAATATCATATAAGTTATCTTCATCCTTGTAGACATATATATTGTTACTTTCACTTTGATCATGAGTAAAATGAATCCTAGCTTACATGATGAGCTTTGGGTTATAGAATTCTTAAATGGCTCATCAAAGTTTTGAATACAGAACTTCTGATATTTTTAAAAAAGATTTATTTATTTTAGAAGAGAGAGAAAGCATGACAGCAGGGGTGTGGGGAGGTATAGGGACAAGCAGACTCCATGCCGAGCACAGAGTCAGACACAGGGCTCAATCCCCTGACCCTGAGATCATGATCTGAGCCAAACCAACAGCTGGGATACTTAAATCGACTGAGCCACCCAGGTGCCCCAGAACTTCTGACTTTTTAAACCTACATTGCTTTCATCCCATCACTGTTTTCTATAGTTTTCTCAAGGATGTTGTTGAGGACAAGGACAAGTAATGAAACAAAAAAGCTTTGGGTTCTCATAGGATCAATACACCACAGAGGTAGTGTCTTAGTCCATTCAGGGCTGTGGAATGTTGAAAATATGCAGGGTTCCTCTCCACGCTGGATCCCAGTGGGAAAAGGGAAGACTTAGTTTGGATAAGAAGAGCCATCAGTTCCACTTAGCTCTTTGCTAACGAGGGAGGAGCCTCCAAACTCACTCATTGAACCATCTTGGGGGTCCATACACCAATATGGAAAATACACTTTGTCTCATCTGAATATTTTATTTTTCATTTACTTTTCATATGCTCTATTGTTATTTCTTTTCTGTCCCAAGTTGGAGCGAGATCTTTTTTTTCTTCAATAGTAGCCTCAAAAAGTTTGTAGTCATGTGAGTTTTTTGCATACTATTTCTAATCTTTCTGTGGTTATATTTACATTAAAAATGTGTAGTATAAACATATTTCTTAATCGGTATCAAAATATGTATCATTGTTATCAATTATCATCCTTCAAATAACAGTGTCATTTGTTCACCTCCTCTTCCGAACTGTTATTTTGATAAAGCCTCCATGAATGTTATTTTCAGGTTATTTTACATTTGCCTTTTCTTTCCTACAAATCACTTCTTAACAAGTACACCAATGCTCATAGCTGCCATACTGCTAATTATTTATACCTACCTATAATATTAATATTTTTCTGCTTAGCACTCTTATCTACATATTAATTTTTCTAGACTTCTAGAGTTCATTTCCACTTAGAGAATATTTTCAATAAATTCTTTCAGAGTTCATAGTAGCAACATTTTAAAAGGTTTCTATATCAAAACATATCTTTACTTTTTCCTTCATACTTGAATGATAGTTCTGAAAAGAAGTGGAAGATAAAGGTTTATCTGGGATGGAGTAGAGTTTTTCAATATATTCTGCCATTTTCAAAACTTTTTGCCTTTTATTATAGATATAAATTACCTCAAAACACTGTCATCTTTTCTGACTACAATGGCCAATCTAGAAGCTGATCTCTTGTGATACCCAGTTTTAGAAAAGAAAAACAAACAAAACAAACAAGAAAGAAAAAAAATGTACTCTTGGGTTTTACCTGGAAGCAAATACTAGTAGTAACAGCAGCTCTGAACTGTAGGAGGTGGTTAGCTGGGCTGCAGTTAGTTCCTCCACTCATTGTATCTCATAGAACACAGATCACAAAAACATCAGTTTATTTCACAAACAGCTACAAACAAAAATTGCTGCCAATTAACATTGCATGATTGTAGGACACTTTTAGATTATTAAATAAATATTAACATGTGAAAAATTCTAAAGCTAAGAATTGATGAAATATAATTACCTGGTTGACTGCTCACATCTCTCTTTTCTCTCCCCCTGGCTTTTGCTCTAGGGTATCTTGGAGGAGCTAGCTATTCCTGAGAATTTCTGTGGAAAAGCATTCTTGTTCTTGAAGTCCTCCTCTTTTGCTACCTTCCTCAATTCTGTTAGATTCACTGTCAATCTTATTCCATTTGCTTTTTAATTTCCCCAAATTCCTAATGAGTGTGGTTGTGGCAACTCTTCTAGTCTACCAGTGAGGCTGTAGATTTGTTTTTACATGTATTCTGTCATACTGACCCATATTGAACAATAACCAGACTTTTTAAAAATATTGTTTCTGAATATTCTTATTTCAATTGTGTATACTGTGCTTCTCTTCCCATTCTCCTCTTTCCTTCATACAGTGCATCAGGTAATGAGCCAACAGTGATTTTCGTCTCAGGGAGATGAGATTTTATTCCTCTAGGCAAAATTTTATTTTAAAATAAAGGCAGTCAAATTCCTCAGCCAGGAGTTCAGGTTTTCATAATTAACACTAAACACAGGCATCCATTAATTCAAAACTTACACAATATCAACAGCTAAGCAAGGAAGTAACTCTACACTTTCTACAACACTTTCTGCCTGGAACATGTTGTAGCTACCAGCAACCTACCTCTCTATTCAATCCAGAATATAAATTATATGAACAGAAATAAGTTTTAAATATGTTTTTCTCTCAAACCTTGTGTTTATCTTGGGACTGTTAGTGCAGAACCCCTAGGGACATGATACTTAGCTATGCCTTCTCAACCCCCAGAGGATGTCTCAATTGGACCTCAGGAATTTATAAACATCAAACTACTCCATGTAAACACTTCTTTCCTTTGGAAGTAGTTTTCTATACCATTTTGATTGATTCTTTCAATGCTTATCTTTCCAAAGTCTGTTCTTATTTATTTATATTGTTCCTCATTTACTAAAAACTTACTTATCATAGAAAATCCATACAATTTAAAATACTTTAAGAAATTTGGTGGAGGGAGAAGGGGTATAGATGTCAAAATAAAATCAAGCCAAGGATAAATTTAGTACAAAAAAAGAACATTCTAAAAATGTTTTTGGAAAGGTTAGGAATAGATCACAAATGTGGCTATTGAACAGGTTAAAATGATTAGTCTGAATGAATGTTGTAGCTGAGTGGACATGCTTTGATTAGTATCTGTGCTCTCCTACTTACTACCTAAAACCTTGAACATGTTTCTAAACCTGCCCAAGCTCTGGTTTCCTTATTCTAGATAGATGTTAGATAAAATGACATTTTTGCATAGGTTTGTTACAAAGTTTAAATTAGGTAATGAATCTGAACCCCTTGGTAGTTTCTGACACATAATTAAAGCTCCATAAATATTAGCTATTACTAATATTACTGTGTTTGAAATAAAAATGTAGATATGAGCAGCACTTAGTTAAAATGCCAGGCACTTTTGTTTAATATAAAAGTGATAGCCTCATTTTAGAACAGATATATTGCTTAATTCTTAGACTTTAGGTATAATTAGCTATTATGAATTTAGCAAAGTTCTACAAAACTGTAGAGTATTGTAACTCAAAGTACAAACTAATTTGAACTGCACTTCATAATACCAAAGAATGCAATTGAAACAACTCTATAGAAAGAACACAATAAAAACAGATTCATAGTTGGCATTATATTCTCTGATCTCCTTTGATAATAGTAAAAGAAAAATGCTATCAAGGTTAGTCAACTGCCATTTAAGAAGACATTTACATGTATAATTACAATTTGGGATAGCTTTATAAAATATGTTGTATCAATTCTCTAAAACATAATGAATTTTTATGTAATTGACTGCAAGTTCACAATGTCATAAATGAGTTGAATTCAAGGGGTAGTGGGGCATAAAGGGTAGCACAGAACAAGTTCAGAAAAGGATAGGTTTCCATTATCAATTCAATCACAGGAAATGATGAATAGAAAATGTAGGTTCATAATGGATGAATCAGTGAAGTATCTGGATGAACGTTGAGTTTTTAAAATTATTGTGGTAAAAAACATATACAATTTACCATCTTAACCATTTTAAGTGTACAGTTCAGTGGTGTTAAAAACAATAATAATGTTGTCCTACCATTCTCACCTTCTTTCCATCTACTCATTAAGCAATAACTCCTTCCTCCTTTCTCCTCAGTCCCTGGCAACCACCATTCTACTTTCTGTCTCTATGACTTTGACTGCTCTAAGAACTTCATTAAATGGGATCATGCAACATTTATCTTTTTGTAACTGGCTTATTTCACTTAGCATAATGTCCTTAAGCTTCACCCATTTTGTAGCATATGTCAGAATTTTCTTCCTGTTTAAGGCTAACCAATATTCCAATACATGTTTTTATACCACATCTTGATTATCCATTTATTCTTTCATGAACACCATGTTGCTTCCATATTTTAGCTATTGTGAATAATGCTACTATGACCATGGGTGTGCAATATCTCTTAGAATCCCTGCTTTTAATTCTTTTGAGTGTACACCCAGACATGGAATTATGGGATCATATAATTCTATCTTTTGTTTTTTGAGGAACTGCCGTAATGTTTTCCACAGTCATTATAGCATTTTACATTCTCACCAACGGTTTACAAGGATTTCTATTTCTTTAAATTCTCACCGACACTTGCTATTTTTTTGTTTTAATACTAGACATTCTAATGGGTGTGAGGTTCTATCTCATTTTTTATTGCCTTCCCTGATTATTAGTGATGTTGGGTATCTTTTCATGTTCTTATTGGACATTTGTCTCTCCTTTAGAAAATGTCTATTCAAGCTCTTTGCTCATGTGTGGTTCAAACTATTTGTTTATTTTTTGTTGAGTTTTAGGAGTTGTTTATATATATTGGATATTAATCCCTTACCAGATTTATGGTTTGCAAATAATTTATCTCATTGTGAGTTGTTTTGTCTGCTGACAGTGATAGCGTCTTTTGATACACTTTTTAAAAAATTTTCAAGGCCAGTAAGAGGGGGCGGAGCAAGATGGCGGAGGAGTAGGAGACCTAGATTTCGTCTGGTCTCAGGAATTCAGCTGAATAGGGATCAAACCATTCTGAACACCTACGAATTCAACAGGAGATCGAACAGGAGAGTAGCAACAACTCTCTGAACAGAGAAGCGACCACTTACTGGAAGGTAGGGCGTGCGGAGAAGTGAATCCGAGGCAATATTCGGGAGGATAGAGGGCGGGGGAGGGGCCTCCGCCGGCCGCTTCTGGCAAGTGATAGAGCCGCGAAGCACAAAATCGGACCTTTTAGAAGTTGGCTCGGCAGAGGGACGTCGCTGCAGTGGCTAAGCAGGGGGTGGAATCCTCCCGGGACAGTGTGGTCTCAGGACCCTTGGGGTCACAGAAAGACCGGGGGTGCCTGAGTGCACCAGAGCTCCCAGGTATCGGAGCGGGGAAGACGGCTGCAGAGATGGAGCAGAGTCACGGGCTCTCAGCTCGGGGTTGCCATAAATTGTGATCTGCGGCCCAGTCGGGGCACGGCTCCCCCAGCAGGGACCCAACAAGCAGCAGATCCGGGGAGACTCCCCTTCCTTCCCGGGGAGGAGCAGTGCGGGAAAGCACTGCAGGGATATCCTGGGTTTGGAGACTCTGTGCGGGGTCGGGTGCCAGAGATAGCAACGCTCGATCACAGGCCGGGTGAGCACGGAGTGCGGCCGGAGACCGGGGACAGGGGAGTGACTGCTTTTCTCTGGGGGCACACTGAGGAGCGGGGCCCCGAGTTCTCAGCTCCTCCGGGTGGAGATTGGGAGGCCACCATTTCTGCCCTGGTCCTCCAAAGCTGTACCGAGAGCTTGCGGGGAACAAAAGCTCCTGAGAACAAACCGGAGCAGCTTCCTTAGCCCGGACCGACAAGGGCGGGGCAATTCCGCCTCCGGCAAAGACATTTGGAAACCACAGCAACAGGCCCCTCCCCCAGAAGATCAGCACAAACAGCCAGCA
>NW_027397114.1:2430958-2443206 GCF_003265705.2 Callorhinus ursinus
AAATGGGCAGAAGACATGAACAGACATTTCTCCAAAGAAGACATCCAAATGGCCAACAGGCACATGAAAAAGTGCTCAACATCGCTCGGCATCAGGGAAATCCAAATCAAAACCTCAATGAGATACCACCTCACACCCGTCAGAATGGCTAAAATTAACAAGTCAGGGAACAACAGATGTTGGCGGGGATGTGGAGAAAGGGGAACCCTCCTACACTGTTGGTGGGAATGCAAGCTGGTGCAACCCCTCTGGAAAACAGTATGGAGGTTCCTCAAACAGTTGAAATTAGAGCTACCGTTCGATCCAGCAATTGCACTACTGGGCATTTACCCCAAAGATACAAATGTAGGGACCCGAAGGGGTACGTGTACCCCAATGTTTATAGCAGCAATGTCCACAATAGCCAAACTGTGGAAAGAGCCATGATGCCCATCGACAGATTAATGGATAAAGAAGAAGTGGTATATATACACAATGGAATATTATGCAGCCTTCAAAAGGAATGAGATCTTGCCATTTGCAACGACGTGGATGGAACTGGAGGGTGTTATGCTTAGTGAAATAAGTCAATCAGAGAAAGACATGTATCACATGACCTCACTGATATGAGGAATTCTTAATCTCAGGAAACAAACTGAGTGTTACTGGAATGGTTGGGGGTGGGAGGGATGGGGTGGCTGGGTGATAGACATTGGGGAGGGTATGTGCTACGGTGAGCGCTGTGAATTGTGCAAGACTGTTGAATCACAGATCTGTACTTCTGAAACAAATAACGCAACATATTTTAAGAAAAAAGAAAAAGAAGAAGATAACAGGAGAGGAAGAAAAGGGGAGTATGTCAGAGGGGGAGACAAACCATGAGAGATGATGGACTCTGAAAAACAAACTGAAGGTTCTAGAGGGGAGGGGGGGAGGGGGATGGGTTATCCTGGTGATGGGTATTGAGGAGGGCACGTTCTGCATGGAGCACTGGGTGTTAGGAACAAACAATGAATCATGGAACACTGCACCAAAATCTAATGATGTAATATATGGTGATTAACATAACAATAAAAAAAATAAAAAAAAAGTTTTACCTGCTTTTCAATGCATGACAGAATGGAGTTCTTAGATATTGTTGGCGCCAAAACAATGGCATAAAACCTGTATTTATGTCTTCCATTATAGGGGATATTCTATGTATGACTTTAGACAACTGTTTTTCCTCAGTGCTTCTTGTACAACCCTCCCTGATTTAGACCCTTGTGCTTCTCCTTGCTAAGATATGATCATTAAAAGACAGTATTTGTTTTCTTTTATTAAAGAAATGACCTTCATTTTATTTTTCTATTTTCTGCAAAGTTTTCATAAAATATCTATCACAGGCTTAATAAAACCCTTGAATAAATAAGCATTGGGGCAACTGGAAATATTCACCTCATTTTTCTAAACATACAAAAGCAAAGCTGGTTTGTTTTTCTAGGCTTATAAGTCAAAGATTAGGCAGTTTCACTGTTCAATTTGGCAGCTTGAACATCTGGCTTTAAGACATTTCAATATATTACTGAAGTAAATTAGTCAGAGATACTAGGATTACTATTTCATCTAGTTACCACAATTGTATCTTGCTGCCATTAAAAAAATGCATTACTATGTCCTCAGGAACATATATCTGGACAGACGTAGGACAGTGTCACATCCCCGGGGATTATAGACCTAATTGAACTGAAGCATTTCCAACTTTCATTTACATTTGTTCACATATGAAAAGAAGTACGGTCCAAGAACAACTGGGAACTGAGGGCTTTATTATTTTCATTTGGGAAGAACATAACATTATTTTTCCTCCAGAATGTGGTTAAAGTAAACAACAAAAACAATTTGAATGAAGACATTACAGAACTCTGCTTTAATATTGGTTTTAGTGGCCAAAGTCAACAACATATTATGATCTTCCTTGCTCTTCAGAACTATATTCTCATTGTGTCAGTATTAGTGGTGACGAATAATCCAACTTCCTGCTTAGCTTCTTGATATTACCCCAAATCTAATTTCAGAAATGTCTTCACTTTATAGATGAGGAAACTGAAACCTATATTTATTCATTAATTCATTCATTCATCCTATAAGTAGTTATTAAGGCTTAATATTTGTCAAGTACTTCCACTAGGGTTATAGCAGTGGGAATAAAACATCAATCTGCTTACATGGAACATTCACTCTAAGATGTGGTAGAGGCATCTGCAGTAAACAGCTGAATAAATACATACAAAGTATAATTTTAGATAGAGATCAGAGTCTTGAAAAACAAGAAAATAGTAATGTGATAAAAGGATGAGGGGTGATTAGGAAGGGATAAGCAAGGAAGACCACCCCAAAGAGATGTTTGAACTCTGATCTAAAAAACCAAAGAAAACCATAAATAGAGGAAGAGATGACTGAATCTGTCATTAAATAATGAGGGATGGGAGGGTGTGCCCAGCTGGCTCAGTCAATAGAGCATATGACTCTTGACCTCAGGGTTGTGAGTTTGAGCCCCACATTGGGTGTGGAGATTATCTAAAAAAATAGATCAAAAAAATAATTAAAAAAATATGGGGCACCTGGGTGGCTCAGTCAGTTAAGCCTCTGCCTTGGAATCAAGCCCCATGGTAGGCTCCTTGCTCAGTGAGGAGTCTGCCTCTCCCTCTGCCCCTCCCTGCCACTCCTGCTCTCTCTCACTTACTGTCTCTCTCAAATAAACAAATAAAATCTTAAAGAAAAAATAAAAAGGGGTAGGAGGATAAAGCAAAGACAAAAAGCAAGCTCCCCCCCCCAATAAACAAATGCAAGGACATGAACAGGCGTAAGTAGTGTTTTTTGCCTCCATTTTCCCACTGTCCATCTCTAACTACTTCCCACTTCCTTGTTACAAGAATCAAACTCAATGGAAAAATGGAATGAGACTCTTCTTAAATCCTACCTCAAGTCTTTCCCAGAATTACTACAAATATAATTTTTGAGTACTTCTCTAGAAAATTTCTCTGAATACAGAAACACACACACACACACACACACACACACACACACACACCTATTTCTAAATATTTTCAACGAACTGGATCAATCTTTACATTTTGTGCCAGAATGCACCTTTTTCAGTTAAGATAACCAAATGTCACAGAGGCTAATATATGTTAGTACATCTAAATCTACTCTAGTCCTCTTAATGAAAACATAATCTAAAATGTAGCCTGAATATATTATTAAATTCAAACATCCCTCTAGTGATCAACATTCAGGTTATTTTTTTATTATTATTTGAGAGAGAGAGAGAGCAAGAGAGAATGAGAGGGATCACAGCAGGAGAGGGAGAAGCCAACTTGCCGCTGAGTGGAGAGTCCAACTCGGGACTCGATCCCAGCACTCTGGGATCATGAACTGAGCCAAAGGCGGCAGTCGCTTAACCTACTGAGCCACCCCAGGCGCCCCCATTAAGGTTATTTCTAATGTTAACTATTTAAAGTGATGCTGCACCATCAAAAGGAATGAGATCTTGCCATTTGCAACGACGTGGATGGAACTGGAATGTGTTATGCTGAGTGATATAAGTCAATCAGAGAAAGACATGTATCATATGACCTCACTGATATGAGGAATTCTTAATCTCAGGAAACAAACTGAGGGTTGCTGGAGTGGTGGGGGGTGGGAGGGATTGGGTGGCTGGGTGATGGACATTGGGGAGGGTATGTGCTATGGTGAGCGCTGTGAATTGTACAAGACTGATGAATCACGGATCTGTACTTCTGAAACAAATAATGCAATATATGTTAAGAAAAAAAAATAAAGTGATGCTGCAGTTGATATTCTTAAATGTATATCAGGAATTTATATCATGAGTGTATTTAGTCCCATGTGCAAGCATTTCTTAAGAACAAAGTAATAGCAGTGTGACTTTATGGATTTAAGGATATGTGTTTTTGATTTGGGTAGTCAGATTTCTATCAACATGAAGTTGTAATTTTCATTCATAACAATCACGGACAAGAGTGCTAGTTCTTCGTGAGAGACAATGGACTCTGAAAAACAAACAGAGGGTTCTAGAGGGGAGGGGGTGGGGGGATGGGTTAGCCTGGTGATGGGTATTAAAGAGGGCATGTTCTGCATAGAGCACTGGGTGTTATGCACAAACAATGAATCATGGAACAGTACATCAAAAACTAATGATGTAATGTATGGTGATTAACCTAACAATAAAAAATTTATAAATAAATAAATAAATAATAAATAAATAAATAAATAAATAAATAAATAAATAAATAAAATTTTATCTTCGTGGTTACATTGTGGGTTCTTTCAGCGTGGACACTCATGTATTTCTTCAGCTATGAAAAATGTTTTATTAAGTATTTGATTATTCCTTACCCAGTTTTTATGACCTCTTTTAGAAATCCTATTAGATACTGGAGGATATATTCTCTCAACTTTACTTCTGAATTTTTGCCCATATATAACATTGTTTAGACATTGTGTGCTTCATTCTTGGTCTTGACTTGATTACTTCTCAAGTAATTTGCTCTTCAATTATCTCTTTCACGTTATTCAAATGAGTTTGTTCTTATTGCAGTTGTTATTTTAAAAGTCTATTTTTTCATCCTTAGTTTGCGAGTCATTTAATGGATTCATTCTTACTTATGCATTTCATAATGTCTTCTGCTTGTTTTAATTTTTTCCTTCAGTACTAATTCTTTTATTAGATTTATGCCTACTTTGATGATGTTGGTTGTCTTCAAATATTTGATAATTCCACACTTTCAGATTTTAATTAATTTATTTAATTTTGTGAACCCTGTTTACCGCCATATTCATTCTGTGACTTACAGAAGCCTGTCTACTTCTGGTGATTTTAGAGAAAAGAGTGAATGTTGTGCTGGCAGCTTTTTGTCTAGGTGTCAGAAATTCTAGTGTCCGTTCAGGGTCAGTAGATCTCAGGATCAGTTCATCTTCAGCTTTAATCCTCATCTATTACAAAATATTTTATTTTCTTGGGTTCTTTTTGCCAGACATTATGCTGTGAGATTTGTTATTCATTGTACCAATAATTAAGTCTTCCTGTCCTTCTCATTGCAAAATACATATTGATATATATTTTAAATATATATTGCACATGTACATTCCATTGTTAAAATACCAAATTTTACGTATCCATTTCATTGCTAGTGGGCATTTGGACTGCATCTGGTTTTGGCTTATACAAATAGTACAGCTGTATCATTCTTGCTCATGTCTTACAAAGAACATACACATTCATTTCTCTTACTTATAAACTTAGTGCTTAATTTGTTTCTATGTGCAATCCTACCTTCAGCTTTAGTAGATACTGGCAAGAAGTATTACATAATATCTGTACTTAATTTTCACTCCCACCATCAATATATGAGAATTGCAAGTATTCCATATTATTCCTACTGCTTGGTATTTTCTACCTTTTTTTCATTGTACTCATTTTTGTAAATATGTAGTGACACTGAATTGCTTTTAACTTTTTGTATTAAATTTTATTGGTATCATATAAATGTGGTGACCACCTCATTGGTTTACCTTACCCCAATCTAAATTAGTAACTCTTCATTGTTGTTTTAATTTTTTCCTTGATAGTATAGTTGGTCATTTTTCATGTTTATTGTCTGTGAATATTGTCTTTTGTAAAGTATCAATCACAGGTATTTCCCCTTCTTTTCTACTGAGTTGCATATTTTTTTAAAAAAAAAGTTAATTGAAATTATTTATACATTCTGGATATTTTGCTTCATACATGATGCAAATTTCCCCAGCCACTCTGTGGCTTGCCTTTCTGTTCTCTTAATGTATTTGTTGATAGACAGGTGTCCTAATTTTAATGCATCATTTATCAGGTATTGTTTCGGGGTAGTGCTTTTTGTGTTGTAGGTCATAAAGATGCTTTTTCATGTTTTCTTCTAGGATATTAATATGTGTCTGTGTGTTATGTTTTATACTTAATTGTATGACCCATCTGCAACCGATTTCTATTTATGGAGGTAGATGTCAGGACTCAATGTTTTTCCATATAATTATCCAACTGACCTAGTTCCTTTGTTGAAAAGATAGCTCATAGACCACCCACAATAAAGATTAATCTTTGTCATCAATTGTGGTAACCATCTTCAAAATAAAATTGAAATCACTGTTAAAAACAGAAAAATAAAATACTTGACTTTTATTGTAAATAGTTGAAGACCACTTCTCTGTGTAAAATGCACTGCTGCTTAATTCATTTGAAAAAGTTCATTTTATAAGATAAAAGAGGCCATATGAGACTAACCATATTTAACAATTTACTTTTATAAGATACAAGAGGCCATATGAGATGAACCATATTTAACAATTTACTAGCTCATGCCATCAGTCAATTAAAGACAAGAGGAAGTTTCAAAGGAATAGTGCTCACAAAACTTGTTCTAAGGATTGTCATTAAAATTATATGTTGCTGCAGTTGATGTAGTTGATGTAGTTTCTGAAATTGTAGCTCAAAATAAAACCCCTCTTTGATTAGAAAAAATCATTCTTAAGCACACTTAAAGATAGTTTGTTTGATAATGAAAGGAGTATAACTTTTAAAATAAAGTGTGGTTTACAAGCATATTTTTTTTCCTGAATTTAATCTTGTGCATGAATGTCCGCTAATCACTGTGGCACAATAAGATTTTTATATAAGGTCTTCTTTGAGTTATTGAGTAACAATGGCAATATATATTTTTTCTAGTCATTTTAAACTTTTATTGTTGCTATGATAGGGCGTGTTTAAGATCGTAACTTGAAAAAAATTGAAAACTAATCACAGGAATTTGAGGGTTTTATTCTAAGAAAGGTTAAGAATGTTATTTGCTATTATCAATCCACATTATACTACAAAGTATGGGATACATCTGTATAACTTTTGGGGTGGGTTCCCTAAAACCTTATCTTAAATGTCTAAATTCTTTATATTGATGATTAAAGCAAACGATTACTCATAACAGTTTCAAGACATTCATTTCTCATATATGACCAGTCTTCTTCCTTCTAAAATTTCAGCTCATTTTATCTTGCTCTTCTTAGAGTGACAGTTCAGTTCACCAGTTTGTTTCATTAAATTCTCAGTTCACCAGTTTGTTTCATTAAATTCTAATTCTGATAAACACACACACACATAGAATATGCCTTAAATGGGTGGGAGAAGAATAATAGTAGCCTCATTTAAAGAGTGAAAGAGCTTTTGTTTTTCCTTGAAATAAGATGTATTCCCTTGAGAATGAGTGAACTCTGTTTTGGTAAGTTCCTCATTTGACTTTGATCATCTACTTCTTGCCCTGATTTAGAAGCACTTCTGCAGGAATTCCTTCGCTTTGTTTATTCTGGGCATTTTAATCTTAACTGCTTTGGTTAAATAAACCTAATTAAGCCAAGGCAATTATTTATATGTAACAATATCTAGGGGGTTAGAACACACTGGACTTTCAAAGCAATATAATTATTAAATGTTATTAAGAATTATTGAATTCTCATTCTCTGAGGAACATATATATTTATGTGTATAAATAAACATATGTATTTATATATATGCATGTCTATTAACTCAAGAATGGTCTGAATAATTATATCATATAATTTGTATATATAATTGTATCTAATTATATACTACATCATAGGTATTAACTAGATGTTTAATATCAACTTTTATTTCCGACTCACTGAGGTCAATGATGACATTCTAACCCAGAAGGTCATGAGGTTAGATATTAAAGGCCCCACACAGAATCTTCTTTTCCCAAATATTCTGTCATCTTTCATGGGCTTGGTGGTGCCTTTTCCCATATCTCTTTGATACGAGATGTTGCTCCCCCACAACAGGACACGGATCAATACCTATAGATAGGTTTTGATTTTGCGTGTGTAAAAGCACTATTTTTACCCCTGTGAGTTTGTTTCAAAACACATCATATGTTTCAAAATGAATACCTTCCTGACACTGTCACTAAGGGAAATGGCTGGGAGATGTTACTGTTCTTTGACTTTGTGTCTAGTTGGAATGAGCTGCATCTGTATTATTAAAATCATACTTAATCCACAGTGGGGGTGGGAACTATTTTGGAGGGAAGACTTTTCCTCCTTAGGCCCCAAACAATAACAGACACTTAAGAACTCCCTGTCTATAGTAGCTATGTGACATTATTAGAATATATATTTATGCCAATATTGTTTTGATGCTGTAGGCATCTACTAGAAATTCACATTTTGAGTTTAGTAAAAATATAATTGTTTCCCTTTAACTTAATAAATTAGCTTCATATCACTTATAAGATATGTTTCACAGTTCTTTAATTCGGCAAAAATTATCAAGCACCTAGGTCCATGCTTATAACTTTCCTTTATATAAACAAAGACTATCTTCATATTGTCACTTTAAGCTACCAAAAGAATGAACTGAGTTTTGCTAGCAATGTTTATTTCTTTCCTTCTATCTAGAAGTCATTTTGTGGTTGAATGATCAGGGACTTTGAAATCAGATAGATAGGACTGTTACTCTCAGCTTCATCCAAAACTAGCTGAGTGACTTTGACTTTGTAACAATCACTAAATCTCTCTGGTCTTTATTATCCTCAAAATTATTTGACTAATACACAGTCTTAGATTTTACGTGAATGTTAACTGAGAACATATGTGTATTGACAAACAGAGTTCCTAATACATAGAAAGGGAACAAAACTAGTTCTTTTTTTGTTTGTTTTGTATTGTTTTTACTGTAAACATGACAAAAACACATGTATTTATGTTAACCTGGAAAATATTTCTACTTTAGTCAAGATATTTTATTGAAGATATCAGTGTGGTATCTAGCATTCCATGTCAAGGAAAATAATTTGACACATATTTATAGAGAACAAAAAGTCTGCACGGGTCTCACTGCTTTTTGTGGCCATGAAGTAAAGCATTGCTAAAGTCAAAATTGTACATTTTAGCCATCGCACTATTTTCTAAGTCAAGATCATAATCTGGGTCCTTATCAGAGAATATTAAATGCCGTAAACAAGAAAGGTGCAGGAAATCAGCAGGGATTTGCTAAGATAGCAAGCTGGAACTTCTCCTCATCCGCCTCCCTGCCATAAACACACTCTTCTTTGCCCTCCATAACTTTCACCCTCTAAAAATAAAGAAAAAGCCACAGGAAAGATTCAGTGCAGATGTCTGGCTATTTGAGCTATTCTAAGATAACATTAAATTTAAATATCTGAAAGAGACTGAGCAATATAGGATTATGAGGTTTCCACTTGCTTATATTTACTTAAATTCATTTTAATACTAAATTTCTATAACCTTAATACTTGCCTCAATATAAACTTCTTCTTAAGCAAGACTTGTGTTCAAGGTATTATCTGGTCTTCTTATTAGCTTATATCTTTATTCATAGGTACATCTCTCTTCAAAATTTCCTTTTTAAAACAAAGTAAACAGATACTTGTGTTGGGTACTCTCCATTTTCCTTTCTAAATCTACTCATTTTTTTAAAATTTTTTATTGTTATGTTAATCACCATACATTACATCATTAGTTTTTGATGTAGTGTTCCATGATTCATTGTTTGTGCATAACACCCAGTGCCCCATGCAGAACGTGCCCTCTTTAATACCCATCACCAGGCTAACTCATCCTCACACCTCCCTCTCCTCTAGAACCCTCAGTTTGTTTTGCAGAGTCCATCATCTCTCATGGTTCCTCTCCTCCTCCGATTTTCCCCCCTTCATTCTTCCCCTCCTGCTATCTTCTTTTTTTCTTAACATATATTGCATTATTTGTTGCAGAGGTACAGATATGTGATTCAACAGTCTTGCACAATTCACAGCGCTCACCATAGCACATACCCTCCCCAATGTCTATCACCCAGCCACCCTATCCCTCCCACCACCGCCCACTCCAGCAACCCTCAGTTTGTTTCCTGAGATTAAGAATTCCTCATATCACTGAGGTCATATGATACATGTCTTTCTCTGATTGACTTATTTCACTCAGCATAACACCCTCCAGTTCCATCCACATCGTTGCAAATGGCAAGATCTCATTCCTTTTGATGGCTGCATAATATTCCATTGTGTATATATACCACATCTTCTTTAGCCATTCATCCAACAATGGACATCTTGGCTCTTTCCACAGTTTGGCTATTGTGGACATTGCTGCTATAAACATCGGGGCACATGTACCCCTTGGGATCCCTACATTTGTATCTTTGGGGTAAATACCCAGTAGTGCAATTGCTGGGTCATATGGTAGCTCTATTTTCAACTGTTTGAGGAACCTCCATACTGTTTTCCAGAGTGGTTGCACCAGCTTGCATTTCCACCAACAGTGTAGGAGTGTTCCCCTTTCTCTGCATCCCCACCAACATCTGTCATTTCCTGACTTGTTAATTTTAGCCATTCTGACTGGTGTGAGATGGTATCTCATTGAGGTTTGTAAATCTACTCATTTTTCTAACCTGATCTATGTTCCATGGGACTTACACCTCTGTGGCTGGGCTCCTTCACATGCTGACTTCAATTTGGATTAGACTAAGGAGAGGCATAGCAGGAAATCCAAAAAGTGAAAGGGGTACAGAGAGACCAGGGTATTTATTTGTCTGCCCCCTTCCTGTTGTGCTGTGTGTTGACAATTACTATGTTCCTTCACCTAAGGCCCAGTTCTTGTGACCAGTGACTTTCCCAAACAGCCCTTTCTAGAGTCTAGGGGTGGTAATAGCATCCAGTGTTGCTAATTTCTGGATGCTTCTCCATCCCTTAACCCTGCACACATTTTTATTATTATTATTATTATTTTCCCTTCATGGAACTATTCAGTCTCTGCATTGAGTAAACTCACAGTTTCTTGTTGGTGTCCTGAATGATACAATCAACACTGACAATCTCCTATTTATAGGACATTGTGTTTGGTAATTAGACATGATTTTATCTCATTTAATTACTTTAGCAACACTTTAGAGTATGCAGTAATATATCCATTACAGAGGTGAGAAACCTTGGATTCTATAGCTAGGAGTATAGAAGCCTAAGTTTTAACCCAGTTTTACCTGTCTCTAAAACTTTCCTCTAAACCAAACTGTTTATTAAGTAAAACCATCATATACAGATTCAGAAATAAATACAAGTGGCTCTTGGTAAACATACAACTTAATTTACATTCTGCTGAGCATCACAGTTGGGTTTAGACTTTAATTCTTTACCCAAGTCTGCTTTGGAGATTCATTCAATATTGCTGGATCCCCACACCAGGAAAGTTTCCTTCACTCCACTTTAATCTTTCAGAGATTTTTAATAGTTATTATCATGTCACCTCTTTACCAGCTACATCTTCACAAATTGTTTTTTTTCATATCACAGTGTTCTCCGACAATTTTTTCCACCATGTATCTTCTTGGCTAATTTCTACCTCTCATTGCTGACTCTTTCTTCCTCTCTGTCCAGTATACAGTAGTATAAATCTAATCTCACTTGGATGGGAGTGAGGCTTCTCTTGGATAGGAGATCATTCATTTAAGGCTGATGATACCGTGTCATAAAAAATATTCAGGCCGATGTGCTGTGACCTTCCTTTGATTATCCAGGGCTGCTCCTGTAATAACTCCACCAAGACATGTCAGAGCACACTGCAAATACAGCTGTCTAATCTCCACACCATGTACCTATCCTATATTGAGCAGAAATTCTCCATTTCAGTTAATTGCCCATAAAGACCATGGAGGCATTTTATCATAACACCCATAGTCAATGTCACAGTAGCATTCCAGATAATTTTTTTCTTCCCTTCAAATCCTTTCTGGTACCTGAAGAAGGATAAACTTGAACTTAATGGGACAGCGGCTAGATAAAACACATTTTCTCAAATAGTTTCATATAGGAATCTACCATTTATGGTATGGCTGCTCAGATTTTACTAGCCATGGATTACTATATGAGATAACTTTTATGTAGTGAAAGAAAACCATGCTTTAAATAAGAAGACCAAGGATCCAAATTTGCATATGTCATTTGTATAAGTTAAAAGAATTCTCAGAACCTCAGTTTACTCATCTATAAAACTGCTCCAGAAATAATTTTCATTCACTATTTATTAAATATCTACTATCAACCAGACCTTGTGCTAACACTGAGAATTAAGCAAAGAAAAAGAAAGAAAGAAAAAGAAAGAAAGAAAGAAAGAAAGAAAGAAAGAAAGAAAGAAAGAAAGAAAGAAAGAAA
>NW_027397114.1:2443216-2446657 GCF_003265705.2 Callorhinus ursinus
AAAGAAAGAAAGAAAGAAAGAAAGAAAGAAAGAAAGAAAGAAAGAAAAGGAAAACAAACAAACAAACATCCTGCCAGCAAGGTAAAACAAACAATAAACCATAAGCACTAATAGACTATGTGGTGGGAATCAGTTCTCTGGAGAGAAATAAAATGAGAGAGAAAGCAAATGGAGAGCACTGGCTGGACTGGTGAAGGATGCTCTCCTACAGAAAAGTACTCAGGATCAACCTGCTGAAGTGACATTCAACTGTGTATTTGTTTTCGATTGCTACTGAACAAAATGTCACAAATTATGTCATATAAAACAACACAAATCTATTATGTTCCAGTTTTAGAGGTCAGAAGTCCTAACATGGGTCAGCAAGCTTTAGGGGAGAATCTTTTTCCTTGCCTTTTATAACTTCTGGAGGTCACCTACATTCCTTTACCCACAGACCCACCTTCCACTTTTCAAAGCCAATAGTGTAGCATCTTTCAATCTCTTTGTCTCTCCCTCTGCTTCTGTTGCCATTTCAGCCTCTGTGACTCTCTCTCTTTTAAGAACGCTTGTGATTACACTGGGCACACTAGGTTAATCCATGATAATTCCCTATTTCAATTCTTAGTCACACCTGCAGAGTCCATTTTACCATAGAAGGTAAAGAATTCACAGGTTCTGTGATTTAAGATATGGACATCTTTGCAGGGGCAAAAGATGGTAGGTAGAAAGTGTGGGAGATTATTCATCCCACCACACACCGTGACCTGAAGAAATGAGGGTATCAATTTAGGAATATCTGGGGAAGAACATTCATTCAGAGAGAACAATAAATGAACAGACTCAAAAGTGAGAGCACACATGGGGATTTGAGAAATAAATGAATGATAATACCCCTGGAGAAGAAGGAGCAAGGGACAATTTGGTAGGAGATATGGTCAAGAGGTTAGTGGAGTGGATGCAATGTCAAATAATGTAGATCCTTAGGAGACTTACTCTAAGGTATACGAAGGGGTTTTGAATAGAGAAATGACACATTTTGACATGTTTAACAATGGTGCTTCTATTGCTTGACTAAAAAATAGGGGCATGATTAGTCAGAGGCTGTTACAATAATCCTGGGAAAAGATGATGGTGGCTTGTATCATTGAGGGTATTGGAGTAATGAGGGCAATAAGATATGTTCACACACTAAAAAATATTTTGAAGATAGAGATAAAAAGTTGGTGATGGATTGATATGTAGAATTAATATAAAAATTTAGATCATTACAATGTTGACTCTAAAATTCTGAAGGATGGAAGAATCATATATAATATACTATCCATTAAAAACTTATAAATCATATTTTCTGATTGTTTAATTAATTCTTATGTAACTGGCTTACTGAATTCTTACAACTGACAAAATATTCTTTAAAACTCTCTTTTCCTTTTTATCACTGAGGTTGCATGTTTATCAACAATTGACCTTATTTATTATTAAATTTGTGTATGGCAGTTTATTTCTTATCATAATGAAATATAAATGTACCTTAATATAAAATTAAGGTCAATGATTTGTACAAAGTAGCTAAAACAAACTTTTGACGAAGACAACTATATTGGGGGGTGTTTTAAAGACCTGTGAATCTACACTTGATTACTTCAGAATTTTCTTTAGATTCCCTTTTCTCTATCAAGAAACCAAGAATGGGAATCAAAGAAAATACAACTGGGTGTAGTTTATGCAAGAAAGACAATGAATAAGCCCATTCAGCAGACTCAAGCCTCAAAGCAAAGGCCTTAACCCTATTACAAAAGTTTTACAAATAAATATGCAATTATGTTACAAATTAAATTAAAATATTTATAGTATTATATTTTTTAAATGAACACAAACTTGGCTGATTTCTTGCGTTGTTAATGTCTGATTTGAGAGCTTTCTTTCTACTTTTGTAATCAACTGAAAAGGAAAGTAATCTCTAGTCCATGAAAAAAAGATACAAACAAAAAGTTTTGGCTACATAAAATTAATATATATGTATTTGGAAAAACATATACATGATAATTTTTTCAAGAAATGAAACAAAAAAGTATTTAATCCTCTCTATATAGAAAGATGTACTAATACATTAGAAAATTCTACTGCCCAGTAGCATGGGTAAAGAAACAAATCACATACAAAATGCAAATCATTGAAAACATGAAAAACATTTCAGTTTCACTGGTAATCAAAGTGAAAGTAATTTGTTTATTGCAAACTACAGGGTTAATAATAATTATGAGCAGTTACTTGGGTATTAGTTATCTTTTGCTCCATAATAAATTACCCTGACGTTTAATGGCTTAAGACAATAAACATTCATTATCTCACAGTTTCTGTGGGTCAGAAAGCTGGGTGTGACTTAAATGGATATCTTCATTTCAAGGTCTCATGAAGCTGTCATCAGTACTACCATCTCATCTGAAGGCTCAACTGGTAGGGGCTCCACTTCCAAGCTCATTGATGTGGTTTTTGTTCCTTGCTATGTTGGTATCTCCACAGGGCTGCCTCAAGACAGGACACGTGGCTTCTCCCAGGGTTAGTAAGCCAAGAGATAGTGAGAGAGATCGCTGAGGACAGAAATTGTGGTATAACTTAATCTTGAGAGACATCTCATCGTTTCTGCCTTATGACATTTTTAAAAAGAGAAACAAGTCCAACCCATACTCAAGAAGAAGGGATCCTGGAGACAATTCTTTGTGGATAGGTATCTCACGTTTCACTTTTCAAGCATATTTGTAGAGCAAACAGCCTTGAATGACATAATGTCTGCCTCTAGAGCAGAGAGCAAGTTTGTTCCATCCAGTAAATACAGTAACACCCTCAGGGGCAAAGTTTATGCAGGCTTACTGGCAACTGTAAAAGATCTGTTTTTCTTAATGTTAGGGTTACTCTCATTTAACACAATCTGCTGCAGGTACAGATGTCAGCATGGAAGAACTGGATCTTAGGGAATAGGTACACAAATTATTATACTCTACCTCATACTATTGCTGTAAACAATACACCATCCTTTGTCTCTCATCTAGGAATCTCATGTCTTCTGCAAGCATTCATGAGACTTCGGCAAGCTAATCTGCAAGTAAGATAAAATCTCAGATCCTTCTCAATTTATATAAAAAGATTACACAAGGTGTGAATACTAGGAGGTGGGATCACCGGGGGCTATCTTGAGGCTACCAACAACATTAGCCATTTCTTTCTTTTTCTTTTCTTTTCTTTTCTTTTCTTTTCTTTTCTTTTTTTCTTTTCTTTTCTTTTCTTTCCTTTCCTTTCCCTTTCTTTCTTTTTCTTTCTTTCTTTCTTTCTTTCTTTCTTTCTTTCTTTCTTTCTTTCTTTCTTTCTTTCTTTCTTTCTTCTTTCTTTTTCTTTCTTTCTTTCTTTCTCTCTCTCTTTCTTTCTTTCTTTCTTTCTTTCTTTCTTTCTTTCTTTCTTTCT
>NW_027397114.1:2446667-2455020 GCF_003265705.2 Callorhinus ursinus
TTTCTTTCTTTCTTTCTTTCTTTCTTTCTTTCTTTCTTTCTTTTCTTTTTTCTTTCTTCTCTTATGGTGAAAGAACAGAAGGAAAGAAGGAAGAGAGGAAGAAGGGGAAACTCTTATTTATTGTGTTCATATTTTATCTAGAAACTTTAACATACATTAATTTCCTTCATATTTAGTAGAGCAACAACAGTAAAATGAAACTCAGGAAAAAAAATGATTATTTTCCCAAGGTTACTCAGCTAATTGATAGGGACTTATACTCAAAATCTCATTATTTTATAATGCAAGAGACACAAATTCTCAAGTGCTTATATTAATGAAGTCTGATCACTAGTAATAGCAGATCACAACAGCTCAATTTTCTATAGAATGTTATAGAGATGGGTAATCTAATTTTATCCTACTATTCCAGTAAGAGTAAAGGTAATTATTGAAATGATTATTCCTGATAGCTGTTTTTCTGACATATTTACCTCTAAGAGCTCAAAATTCTCTACCCACCCCTACTATTTGGTGTGGAAATCTTTCTAGTGAAATATTTAAATAAATTCTTAGGTTAAACTTCAAGGCTTTTATTAATCTCTAGTGCAGAATAATATTAGATATAAAATAAAGCATGCACTTCACAGGTCATTCATATTTTAGGGAACTTCTCAGCCTATCAAGCTCATTATCAGGGAATGGACATTTTCATTTTTGACATTGTTGTTCAATATTTTACTATCTCCAATACTTGGGTTTGACTACAGTCAGTGATGTTTAGTCATTTGTTGTCTACTTGCTAAACCCATAGGCTGGTATGTTATGGCATCCAAACCTTAGTTGTTTAATCTTACTGGGATTAAGTGGGCCTTTATATTTTAAATCCAGTAAGCATAAATCAAGCAACATTTTTCACCATAAGCCTGTATCTCTCAAAATGAAGTGAGCTATACTTTTTAGAGAAAATGTGTAAATTTTTTAGAAGGTTGTTATCCTTAGCTTAGTGAACCACTGCTGGTTTCTGACCAACTTACACTTAAATTCCAACAGCCAGCCATAATGATACATTTTAAAATTCTGCTGCATGTTAATTTCAATTTCATTTTTCCATACTTACCAGCTCTGCCTTCCCTCTATCTTTTACATGTTTGATAGCTTTCTTTTCTATTTTTTAAATGTTTTAATTCTTCCCATTATGATTTTGAATACTTCTTAAATTTTAGTGATCATTTCACATCATTTTGGTTCACTGTGACCTTGGTTTCCCAGAATAGGTGACAAACTCAATGCAACGAGGGGCTCTCTTATCTTTTCTCTTAACTTGAGCTTAAGTTCCTTTATTCCAAATCTTTGTTTTACCCTCCAAGTAAGGCAATTATCCTCCTTGACAGAAAAGTCAAAAGCAAACTGGGAGCTAAATAATTGGGCATTCTCACCTACCTTTAATATCACACCATCTGTTCAAAGCAGCCCAACTATGTCTGCCTTCTTTTTTGTTTTGTTTTGTATTTTAGCATAACTTTTATGAATAAAAAGTCTGATTTTGTTTATAATTTTTGCAACTTATTTGGGGCTTTATATAGCTACATTTAGCCATAATTATATTCCTAAAATGTAAGGTCTTCATCATTGTTTCATTCACTTTTGAAATGACATTAAACTAATCAACATATTCTGATAGTTTAAAAAATTGCTAATTCTGGAATACGTATAATATAAACTAAAACTACTTTCACTTCACCCACCCCTAACCCTAATACCTTCCTCAAAGGTAACCAAAGCTGACAGCTTATTGCCTATTCAGTTAGACCTTTCTCTCTGTACATTTTATGAGCTATACACACACATAAGTGTGCATATATATATAAAAACATGGACACATATGCGTAAGTATGCATAAATTATACAGACATGTTTACATGAACAGTTATATATAGACAATGTATATATGTCTGTATATTTTATGCATACACATATTTTTTTTCAGCAATCTGGCTTTAATAATTGACAGTATGACATGAACTTCTTTCCATTTCAGTAAAGATCTTCCTCATTCTGTTTTAGAGCTATATTTCTATGTACTATAATTTATTTAGATATTTTCTAATCAAATTGTCATCAATTTTTAGTTGTTCTTTTTAAAATAATAGCTGTTAGTTATTCTCAGGTATAAGAGAATAGGGTCAGCAGAAGTCTGAGATGGGGAGAGAATGGAGAGAAACCCTACAAGCACTCCAGCTCACACTGAAGACCAGACAATGGCCATTCACCACTTGGATGGAGCTGGGCAGGAAACCTGAGAGAGATCCCCAGAGGAACAGATGCCAAGGGCCTGCTGACATGTAAGGCAAGAACAAAGAACTGAGAGAAATGCCACGAGTACTTAGAACCTTATACCAAGGGCCAGGGAGTAGCTGGAATTGTGGCTGGAGACTGAGGAGGAAATCTGAGACACCTATGAGGCACTAGTGAGTGCGTTAGGCTGATATCTGAGATCAGGCCATGACAACTGATATAAACTATCTTAGTGATCAAAGTCTAAGCCCTGTTGAAGAGATGATTCTGATCCCACCTTTAATTCATATGGAACGTGTGATGAATCTACCACTAGCATCAATAAATCCCCAAGCCCAGTTCAATTACAGACTAGACTGGAACAATTTCCTACACTCATTGCTTGACAGAGAAGAGATATATTCTTTTGGAATGTAAATATTATTTATAATAGCCTTTACTGCTTTTTTATACACAATAGCTGGCACTGGTTCAAAGTTTATAAGACATGAGAAAAAGTAAGAAGATGTGATCCACAACCAAGAGAGGAAATAGTCAATAGAACTAGATCCAGAAATGGCCTAGATATTTAAATTATCAGACAGACACTTTATAATAGCTATTATAAATATATAAAAGGATCTACCATTAGATCTAGTAATTCTACTTCTCATATTTACTTAGGGGAAATAAAAATGCATATACAGGTCTGTCTCAGGAATTCAGCTGGATAGGGATCAAACCATTCTGAACACCTATGAACTCAACAGGAGATTGAAGAGAAGAATAGCAACAACTCTCTGAACAGAAAAGCGACCACTTACTGGAAGGTAGGACATGAGAAGAAGTGAATCAGAGGCAATATTCGGGAGCATAGACGGCGGGGGAGGGGGAATCTGTCGCCTCTTCTGGCAAGTGATAGAGCCGTGGAGCACAAAATCAGAACATTTAGAAGTCGGCTCCGCTGACAGATGTCGCTCCAGTGGCTAAGCTGGGGGTGGAACCCTCGCGGGACAGTGTGGTCTCAGGACCATCGGGGTCACAGAAAGACTGGGGGTGCCTGAGTGTGGCAGAGCTCCCAGGTATAAGAGCGGGGAAGCCGGCTGCAGAGACGGAGCTGAGGCACGGGCTTTCAGCTCGGGGTGGCCATAAGCTGTGATCTGCGACCCAGTTGGGCCACTACTCCTCCAGCAGGGACAAAAAGGTCAGAGCTGGGGAGACTCCCCTTCCACCCCCGGGAGGAGCAGCGCAGGAGTGCACCGCAGGGATCTGCTGGGTTTGGAGACGCCACACGGGGTCGGGTGCCAGATATAGAAACACTCAGTCACAGGCCGGGTGAGCACGGAGTGCAGCCAGAGACCGGGGAGATGAGAGTGAGTGCTTTTCTCTGGGGGCACGCTGAGGAGCAGGGCCCCAAGTTATCAGCTCCTCCGGACAGAGATTGGAGGACACCATTTTCACTTTGGTCCTCCAAAGCTGTACTGAGAGCTTGCAGGGAACAAAAGTTCCTGAGAGCAAACCCGAGCAGATAGCATAGCTCAGACCGACAAGGGTGGGGCAATTCCGCCTCCGGCAAAAACATTTGGGAACCGAGCCAACAGGCCCCTCCCCCAGAAGATCAGCAGGAACAGCCAGCCAGCCAAGACCAAGTTTACGGATCAAGGAGAATGGGAGAACTGTAGTGCTAGGGGAATACTGCACATAGAATTCATGGCATTTTACCATGATTCATCAGTTTTTCAAAGTTAATATTTTTAACTGTTTGTTTTTGAATTTTTCTTTTTCCCTTTTTCAACCACCATCTTATCAATCCCTTTAAAAAAAAACATTTTTTATTTTTCATTTTTAGAGTCATATTTTATCCCTTCATAGTAGTTACGCTTGTTTTTGGCATATATATATGTTATTCACTCTTTAAAATTTTGAGATACAGTTTCTTCTAAAATATCAAAATATACCCTAAATCACTAGTGTATGGCTTTGTTCTAGTTTCCTGCCTGATCACATTCTCTCCCTTTTTTTTTTTTTTTTAATCTTCTTCTTTCTTTTTTCAAACAACTTCTTATCTATTCCTTTTATAAAATCTTTTATAATTTTCATCTTTACAGTCATTCCATCCCTTCATTGTATCAACCCTTATTATGTACATATATAAGTCTTTCTTCCTTTAAAATTTTAGGAGGCACTTTCTTCTAACAGACAAAACTATGCCTGAAATTTAGTGTGTAGCACTGATCTATGCACTAACCTGATCATGTTTGATCATATTCCGTTTTTTTGTTTTGTTTTGTTCTGTTTTTGTTTTTATCTTTTTCTTTCTTTATTTTCTCTTTCTTTTTTCTTTCTTTCCCTTTCTTTACTCCCGGTTTCAGGTCTTTTCTGATTTGTACAGAGCATATATGCTGGGGATGTTGTTAACCTGTTAGCATTTTGTTCTCTCATTCATCTATTCTCCTCTGGACAAAATGACAAGACAAAAAAAATCACCTCAGCAAAAAGAACAAGAGGTAGTAATGTCTGCCAGGGATGTACTTAATAAGGACATTAGTACGATGTCAGAACTAGAGTTCAGAATCATGACTTTAACGATACTAGCTGGGCTTGAAAAAAGCGTGGAAGTTATTAGAGAAAATATTCTGGAGAAATAAAAGAACTAAAATCTAACCAAGCCGAAATCAAAAAGGCTATTAATGAGGTATAATAAAAAATGGGGGCACTAACTACTAGGATTAATGAGGCAGAAGAAAGAATCAGCGATACAGAAGACCAAATGATGGAAAATAAAGAAGCTGAGAAAAAGAGAGAAAAACAACTACAGGATCATGACAGCAGAATTCGAGAGATAAGTGACACGATAAGATGAAACAACATTAGAATAATTGGGATCCCAGAAGAGGAAAGAAACAGAGGGGCAGAAGGTATATTGGAGCAAATTATAGCAGAGAACTTCTCTAATGTGGGGAAGGAAAAAGGCATCAAAATCCAGGAGGCACAGAGAACCCCTCTCAAAATCAATAAAAATAGGTCAACACCCCAACATCTAATAGTAAAACTTACGAGTCTCAGAGACAAAGATAAAATCCTGAAAGCAGCTCAGGAGAAGAGACATGTAATCTATAATGGTAGAAACATTAGATTGGCAACAGACCTATCCACAGAGACCTAGCAGGCCAGAAAGGACTGGCATGATATCTTCAGAGCACTAAATGAGAAAAATATGCAGCCAAGAATACTATATCCAGCTAGGCTGCCATTGAAAATAGAAGGAGATATAAAAAGCTTCCAGGACAAACAAAAAATAAAGGAATTTGCAAACACGAAACCAGCCCCCCAAGAAATATTGAAAGGGGTCCTCTAAGCAAAGAGAGAGCCTAAAAGCAGCATAGATCAGAAAGGAACACAGACAATATACAGTAACAGTCACCTTACAGGCAATACAATGGCACTGAATTCATATCTTTCAATAGTTACCCTGAATGTAAATGGGCTCAATACCCCAATCAAAAGACACAGGCTATCAGATTGGATTAAAAAACAAGACCCATCCATATGCTGTCTGCAAGAGACTCATTTTAGACCCAAAGACATCCCCAGATTGAAAGTGAGGGGGTGGAAAACCATTTACCATGCTAATGGACACCAAAAGAAAGCTGGGGTGGCAATCCTTATATCAGACAAACTAGATTTTAAAACAAAGACTAATTAGAGATGAAGAAGGACACTATATCCTACTTAAAGGGTCTATCCAACAAGAAGATCTAACAATTGTAAATATGTATGCCCCAAACATGGGAGCAGCCAATTATATAAGGCTATTAGTAACAAAAGAAAAGAAACACATTAACAACAATACAATAATAGTGGGGGACTATAACACCCCACTGACTGAAATGGACAGATCATCTAAGCAAAAGATCAACAAGGAAATAAAGACTTTAAATGAAACACTGGACCAAATGGACTTCACAGACATATTCAGAAAATTCCCTCCCAAAGCAACAGAATACACATTCTTCCCTAGTGCCCATGGAACATTCTCCAGAATTGATCACATCCTAGGTCACAAATCAGGTCTCACCCGGAACCAAAAGATTGGGATTATTCCCTGCATATTATCAGACCACAATGCTTTGAAACTAGAACTCAATCACAAGAGGAAAGTCAGAAAGCACTCAAATACATGGAGGCTAAAGAGCACCCTACTAAAGAATGAATGGGTCAACCTGGAAATTAAAGAAGAATTAAAAAAATTCATGGAAACCAATGAAAATGAAAACACAACTGTTCAAAATCTTTGGGATACACCAAAGGCAGTCCTGAGAGGAAAGAATATAGCAATACAAGCCTTTTTCAAGAAACAAGAAAGGTCTCAAATACAAAACCTAACACTACACCAAAAGGAGCTAGAGAAAAAACAGCAAATAAAGCCTAAACCCAGCAGGAGAAGAGAAATCATAAAGATCAGAGCAGATATCAATGAACTAGAAACCAAAAGAACAGTAGAACAGATCAACGAAACTAGGAGCTAGTTCTTTGAAAGAATTCACAAGATTGATAAACACCTGGCGAGACTTATCAAAAAGAAAAGAGAAATGACCCAAATCAACAAAATCATGAATGAAAGCGGAGAGATCACAACCAACACCAGAGAAATACAAGCAAATATAAGAACATATTATGAGCAAATCTATGCCAGCAAATTAGATAACCTGGAGGAAATGGGTGCATTCCTAGAGATGTATCAACTACCAAAATTGAACCAGGAAGAAATAGAAAACCTGAACAGACCTATAACCACTAAGGAAATTGAAACAGTCATCAAAAATCTCCCAAGAAACAAAAGCCCGGGGCCAGATTGCTTCCCAGGGGAATTCTAGCAAACACTTAAAGAAGAATTAATACCTATTCTGAAACTGTTCCAAACATAGAAATGGAGGGAAAACTTCCAAACACGTTTTATGAGGCCACCATTACCTTGATCCCAAAACCAGACAAAGACCCCATCAAAAAGGAGAATTAAAGACCAATATCCTTGATGAACACGGATGCAAAAATTCTCACCAAAATACTAGCCAATAGGATCCAACAGGACATTAAAAGGATTATTCACCACGACCAAGTGGGATTTATCCCCGGGCTGCAAGTTTGGTTCAACATCCGCAAATCAATCAACGTGATACAATACATTAACACAAGAAAGAACAAGAATCATACGATCCTCTCAATAGATGCAGAAAAAGCATTTGACAAAGTACAGCATCTTTCTTGATCAAAACTCTTCAGAGTATAGGGATAGAGGGTACATACGTCAATATCATAAAAGCCATCAATGAGAAACCTACAGCGAATATCATTCTCAATGGGGAAAAGCTGAGAGGTTTTCCCCTAAGGTCAGGAACGTGGCAAGCATGTCCACTCTCACCACTGCTATTCAACATATTATTAGAAGTCCTAGCCACAGCAATCAGACAACAAAAAGAAATCAAAGGCATCCAAATCGGCAAAGAGGAAGTCAAACTCTCACTCTTTGCAGATGATATGATACTGTGTGTGGAAAACCCAAAAGACTCCACCCCAAAATTGCTAGCCCTCATACAGGAATTCAGTAAAGTAGCAGGATATAAACTCAATGCACTGAAACCAGTGGCATTCCTATACACCAACAACAAGACAGAAGAGAGAGAAATTAAGGAGTCGATACCATTTACAATTGCACCCAAAACCATAAGATACCTAGGAATAAATTTAACCAAAGAGGCAAAGGATTTGTACTCAGAAAACTATAAAATACTCATGAAAGAAACTGAAGAAGACCCAAAGAAATGGAAAAATGTTCCATGCTCATGGATTGGAAGAACAAATATTGTGAAGATGTCAATGCTACCTAGAGCAATCTACACATTCAATGCAATCCCCATCAAATACCATCCACTTTTTTCAAAGAAATGGAACAAATAATCCTAAAATGTGTATGGAACCAGAAGAGACCCCGAATAGCCAGAGGAATATTGAAAAAGAAAAGCAAAGCTGGTGGCATCACAATTCCAGCTTTCCAGCTCTATTACAAAGCTGTCATCATCAAGACAGTATGGTACTG
>NW_027397114.1:2480020-2481842 GCF_003265705.2 Callorhinus ursinus
TGCCTTATATAATTGGCTGCTCCCATGTTCGGGGCATAGATATTTACAATTGTTAGATCTTCTTGTTGGATAGACCCTTTAAGTAGGATATAGTGTCCTTCCTCATCTCTTATTACAGTCTTTGTTTTAAAATCTAGTTTGTCTGATATAAGGATTGCCACCCCAGCTTTCTTTTGGTGTCCATTAGCATGGTAAATGGTTTTCCACCCCCTCACTTTCAATCTGGGGGTGTCTTTGCGTCTAAAATGAGTCTCTTGCAGACAGCATATTGATGGGTCTTGTTTTTTAATCCAATCTGATAGCCTGTGTCTTTTGATTGGGGCATTGAGCCCATTTACATTCAGGGTAACTATTGAAAGGTATGAATTTAGTGCCATTGTATTACCTGTAAGGTGACTGTTAACTGTCTGTTGTCTGTGTTCGTTTCTGCTCTTTGCTGCTTTTAGGTTCTCTCTTTGCTTAGAGGACCCCTCTGAATATTTCTTGGAGGGCTGGTTTCGTGTTTGCAAATTCCTTTAGTTTTTGTTTGTTCTGGAAGCTTTTGATCTCTCCTTCTATTTTCAATGATAGCCTAGCTGGATATAGTATTCTTGGCTGCATACTTTCCTCGTTTAGTGCTCTGAAGATATCATGGCAGTCCTTACTGGCCTGCCAGGTCTCTGTGGATAGGTCTGTTGCCAATCTAGTATTTCTACCATTGTAGGTTACATATCTCTTCTCCCGAGCTGCTTTCAGTATTTTCTCTTTGTCTCTGAGACTCGTAAGTTTTACTATTAGATGTCGGGGTGTTGACCTATTTTTATTGATTTTGAGAGCGGTTCTCTGTGCCTCCTGGATTTTGATGCCTGTTTCCTTCCTCACATTAGGGAAGTTCTCTGCTATTATTTGCTCCAATATACCTTCTGCCCCTCTGTCTCTTTCTTCTTCTTCTGGGATTCCAATTATTCTAATGTTGTTTCATCTTGTTGTATCACTTATCTCTCGAATTCTGCCCTCGTGATTCTGTAGTTGTTTCTCTCTCTTTTTCTCAGCCTCTTTATTTTATATCATTTGGTCTTCTATATCGCTGATTCTTTCTTCTGCCTCATTTATCCTAGCAGTTAGTGCCCCCATTTTTGATTGCACCTCATGAATAGTCTTTTTGATTTCGACTTGGTTGGATTTTATTTCTTTTATTTCTCCAGAAAGGGTTTCTCTAATAACTTCCACACTTTTTTCAAGCCCAGCTAGTATCTTTAAAATCATGATTCTGAACTCTAGTTCTGACATTGTACTAATGTCAGTATTGAGTAGGTCCCTGGCAGACGGTACTACCTCTTGTTCTTTTTGCTGAGTTGATTTTTTCGTCTTGTCATTTTGTCCAGAGGAGAACAGATGAATGAAAGAACAGAATGCTAACAGGTTAACAACGTCTCCATCAAATATACTCTATACAAATCAGAAAAGACCTGAAACCAGGGGACAAGAAAGGGAAAGAAAGAAGAGAGAAAAAAAAAAAAGGAAAAAGGAAAAGATAAAAACAAACAAAAACAGAACAAAACAAAAAAACCAGAATACGATCAAATATGAGCAGTCTAGTGCAAAAAAAAAAGCCCAAAATAGCTTTTGGGCATATTTTGGTCTGTTAGAAGAAAGTGCTTGCTAAAATTTTAGAGGAAGAAAGACTTATGTATGTACAAAATAAGGGTTGACACAATGAAGGGATGGCAGATGACTGTAAAGATGAAAATTATAAAAATTTTATAAAAGGAATTGATAAGATAAGAAGTTGTTTTTTAAAAAGAAAGAAGATTTAAAAAGAAAAAGAAAAAAGAAAAAAGAA
>NW_027397114.1:2481942-2483992 GCF_003265705.2 Callorhinus ursinus
TATATATATATGCCAAAAATAAGGGTAACTACTATGAAGGGATAAAAATATGACTCTAAAAATGAAAAATAAAAAATGTTTTTTTTAAAAAGGGATTGATAAGATGTTGTTTGAAAAAGGGAAAAGGAAAAATTCAAAAAAAAAACATTTAAAAAAATTAACTTTGAAAAACTAATGAATTACGGTAAAAAAGCCATGATTTCGATGTGCAGTATTCCCCTAGCGCTGGAGTTCTCTCGTTCTCCTTGATGGGTAAACTTGGTCTTGGCTTGCTGGCTGTTCATGCTGATCTTCTGGGGGAGGGGCCTGTTGCCATGGTTCCCAAATGTCTTTGCCGGAGGCCGAATTGCCCCGCCCTTTTGAGTCTAGGCTAAGCAAGCTGCTCCAGTTTGCTCTCAGGAGCTTTTGTTCCCTGCAAGCTCTCGGTACAGCTTTGGAGGACCAGGGGGAAAATGGTAGCCTCCCAATCTCCGCCCGGAGGAGCTGAGAATTCGGGGCCCCGCTCCCCAGTGTACCCCCAGATAAAAGCAGTCACTGCCATCTCCCCGGTCTCCGGCCGCACTCTGTGCTCACCCTGCCTGTGACTGAGTGTTTCTATGTCTGGCACCCAACCCCGTGTGGAGTCTCCAAACCCAGCAGATCTCTGCAGTGCGTTTCCGCGCTGCTCCTCCCAGGGGAGGAAGGGGAGTCTCTCTGGCTCTGCTGCTTGTTGGGTCCCTGCTGGAGGAGCAGTGGCCCAACTGCGCCGCGGATCACAGTTTATGGCAACTCCGAGCTGAGAGCCCGCGCCTTGGCTCCGTCTCTGTAGCCGGCTTCCCCGCTCCGATACCTGGGAGCTCTGCTGCACTCAGGCACCCCTGGTCTTTCTGTGACCCCAAGGGTCCTGAGACCACACTGTCCCATGAGAGTTCCACCCCCCACTTAGCCACTTGAGCGACGTCCCTCCGCGGAGCTGACTTCTAAATATTCCGATTTTGTGCTCCGCGGCTCCACCACTCGCCAGAAGCGGCCGACGGAGGCCCCCTCCCCCGCCGTCTATCCTCCCAAATATTGCCTTGGATTCACTTCTCTGCACATCCTACCTTCCAGAAAGTGGTCGCTTTTCTGTTCAGAGTGTTGTCACTCTTCTTATCTTTGATCTCCTGTTGAGTTCGTAGGTGTTCAGAATGGTTTGATCCCTATTCAGCTGAATTCCTGAGACCAGATGAAATCCAGGTCTCCTACTCCTCCACCATCTTGCCACACCTAGTGTCCCCATTTTTTATTGCACCTCATTAATACCCTCTTTGATTTCGATTTGGTTAGATTTTAGTTCTTTTATTTCTCCAGGAAGGGTGTCTCTAATAACTTCCATGTTTTTTTCAAGCCCAGCTAGTATCTTTAAAATCATGATTCTGAACTCTAGGTCCGACATCGTACTAATGTCCATATTGAGTAGGTCCCTGGCAGACAGTACTACCTCTTGTTCTTTTTGCTGAGGCTATTTTTTTCATCTTGTCATTTTGTAGAGGAGAATAGCTGAATGAGAGAACAAAATGCTAACAGGTTAACAATGTCCCCAGCAAATATACTCTAAAGAATCAGAAAAGACATGAAACCAGGGGAAAAGAAAGGGAAAGAAAGAAAAAAGAAAGAGGAAAAAAAAAAGAAAAAGATAAAAACAAAAACAGAACAAAACAAATATAAACAGATTATGATCAAATACGATCAGGCTAGTGCATAGATCGGTGCCACACACTAGATTTTGGGTGTATTTTGGTCTGTTAGGAGAAAGTGCCTCCTAAAATTTTAAAGAAAGAAAGACTTACACATGTACAAAATAAGGGCTGATACAATGAAGGGATGGAAGATGACTGTCAAGATGAAAATTATAAAAGATTTTATAAAAGGATTTGATAAGTTGTTTGAAAAAAGAAAGAAGATTTAAAAAAAAGAAAAAAAAAGGGAGAGAATGTGATCAGGCAGAAGTCTAGAACAAAGGCATATACTAGTGTTTTAGGGTATATTTTGATCTGTTAGAAGAAACTGTATCTCAAAATTTTAAAGAGAG
>NW_027397114.1:2484092-2509182 GCF_003265705.2 Callorhinus ursinus
TGTTTAGGGTATATTTTGATCTGTTAGAAGAAACTGTATCTCAAAATTTTAAAGAGAGAACAACTTATATATATATATGCCAAAATAAGGGTAACTACTCTGAAGGGATAGAATATGACTCTAAAAATGAAAAATAAAATTCTTTTTTTTAAAAAAAGGGATTGATACAATGTTGGTTGAAAAAGGGAAAAAGAAAAATTAAAAAAAAAGTTAAAAAAGATGTAACTTTGAAAAACTAATGAATCATGTTAAAAAAGCCATGAATTCTATGTGCAGTATTCCCCTAGAGGTGGAGTTCTCCCGTTCCTCTTGATCAGTAAACTTGGTCTTGGCTGGTTGTTCATGCTGATCTTCTGGGGGAGGGGCCTGTTGCCGTGGTTCCCAAATGTCTTTGCAGGAGGCGTAATTGCCCCACCCTTGCCCGTCAGGGCTAAGCAATCTGCTCGGGTTTGCTCTGGGGAGCTTTTGTTCCCTGCAAGGTCTCAGTACAGCTTTGGAGGACCAGGGTGAAAATGGTGGCCTCCCAATCTCCGCCCAGAGGAGTTGAGAACTCGGGGCCCCGCTCCTCAGTGCACCCCCAGGGAAAAGCAGTCAGTCACTCTCGTGTCCCCAGTCTCTGGCCGCACTCCATGCTCATCTGGCCTGTGACCGAGTGTTTCTATCTCTGGCACCCAACCCCGTGTGGAGTCTCCAAACCCAGCAGATCCCTGCAGCACGCTCCCACGCTGCTCCTCCCGGAAGACGAAGGGGAGTCTCCACGGATCTGCCGCTTGTTGGGTCCCTGCTGGAGGAACAGTGCCCCGAATGGGCCGTGGATCACAGTTTATGGCAACCCCGAGCTGAGAGCCCGTGCCTCAGCTCTGTCTCTGCAGCTGGCTTCCCCGTTCCCATACCTGGGAGCTCTGCTGCACTCAGGCACCCCCGGTCTTTCTGTGACCCCGAGGGTCCTGAGACCACACTGTCCCACGAGGGTTCCCCTTCCCGCTTAGCCACTGGAGCGACGTCCCTCAGTGGAGCTGACTTCTAAAAGTTCCGATTTTGTGCTCCGCAGCTGTAGCACTTGCCAGAAGCGGCGACAGAGGTCCCCTCCCCCGCCATCTATCCTCCCGAATAGCGCCTCGGATTCACTTCTCCGCACGTCCTACCTTCCAGTAAGTGGTCGCTTTTCTGTTCAGAGTTGTTGCTATTCTTTTCTTCGATCTCCTGTTGAGTTCATTGGTGTTCAGAATGGTTTGATCCCTATTTAGCTGAATTCCTGAGACCAGATGAAATCCAGGTCTCCTACTCCTCCGCCATCTTGCTCTGCCCCATTTCTTTACCTCTTGAAAATTTTGTAAGGTGCATCTATTCCTCTTTTAGTTAGAAAAATATTAACACTCAGGTTACCTAGCTATTGTCTCATAAGGGGATGAACACATAAATAAATACAATTAGTTTACTGGTGTGTTCTATTCTAGTGATTTGCTCATATTGGTACAGAAGTCGCTAAAGTTTATAAACCTTCTAAAACACAAAGTAGAATACCACATTAAAATTAGCTGTCAATAAGCTTTATGAAAGTATCATGTACTTTCATCAATACATATTTCATACATAGCTTTGCTTACAAAATTACAAGGACAAAGTGGAAAACATATGTAACTCTAGCCCTCCATTTGATGGTATAACTCTAAATGCCAGTCCTTCTAGACTCAAGATATAAATGTTTGACTTTATGAAGTGACATCTGTAGAATGTGTGGTATTAAAATTCTGATTGAAGATTCTTTTGTAATATATGCATTGTCTCCTGGCCAATAAAATCAAACATCATGTTATACTATCGAATATACTTAGCATTAAGGCATACACAGTTGCTCCCTTTTTACCATAAATTTGCTTCCTTGTTTAATGCTCACACGATGTGCGTGAACTACATGGGTAATTTATTCCCAGTTTACTGTGAGGCACAGCATTCTCAGACTGAATTTTTGCTTGAATATTCTGTGTATAAAACGCTGATGTGAATGTGATTTAAATGGGGTGTAGCTTTGGAGGGGGAAGGGAATAGTCTTCACAATGGTGTTGAGGTAATAAACAAATCAAGTTACAAAAGGAATATCTTTAAGTAAGCCCTGGGTGAAAAGATAAGCCTATAAATCATAGTTTTGTGTGTGTGTGTCTGTCACTGCACAGGTTGTTATAAAACACATACCTATAAGTATATACACATTTAAACATTCATGTAGGAAGAAATTTAAAAACTAGGAAATTCCAATCCAAATGCATGTCTTCAGGTTGGTAGAATATCTATAGGAGGATGGCAGTAGCAAGATAGCAGAGCAGAAAGCCCTGCACCCTCCTTCCCCCAACAAACACACTGATTCAACAATAATTCGTGGACAAATTTTCTTTGTCATAAATCCAGAAACTAACTGAAAGACTCCTGCACCCCAGAACATGAAACCAGATTCACCAAAGCTGGTGGGGAGACTCAGGGACCTGAATCACATACCACATTTTCTTATTATCCACATTTGGTGAGTGCCAGAACTTCTGCATAAGCAAATAAATCTTTATTAAAATTTTTCTTTGTGGAACCAAATATATATTTTTGTTTAAACCAAATATATGTTATGGATTTTGCCTAGTCACATATTGTCCAGGGTAGCAAGCTATACCAGTTATATAAATTAACTATAGTGATTCCATTTTGAAGGCTAAAAATTTTCCTTTTCCTCCTCTGCTTCCTCCTACTTCTTAAGATTGTTCTAAGATTAAGATCAAATAAAAAGTGTCCTAAATTAACCAGGCTTGCTCTTTCTCCCATGTATCTCAGTTCCACAGTTCTCATGATTCCACAAAATTTGCATATTGTGTGAAAACATAGTTTATAATTCTCATATGAATATGGAAGTGTATAACCCCTGAAAACAATAAACATAAAAGCAAAGGAAATGAAGTATGACTAGAATATTTGATTCTAATGTTAGAGTTTATTGTCAGAGTAGGCAATTGCCAAGAAGATTTGAATTGTTTTAGACCTATGCCCTTCTGGCTTCAATAACTGACTTCAACTTGGCCCTTGAATTCTAGCTCTTATCTTCTCTTTGTCTGGAAGTTTTCTCAGGCACTTCTGTCCCCTCACCCTGCTGATAGAGTCATGCAAACTATTTCTCTCTGGCACTGCTTATACATGCCATTTGCTACAAGGCAAAAGACATCTGATGAAACTTTGTGATTAACCAGTTTGAACTTTGTAATTGGCTTGGAAATAGTAGCATGACAATTAATTTTGGAAAAGAAGAACCCAATCTCTCCTTCCTACCTCCTCAGGAGTGCTTTACCCTGGTCATTTTAGAATATTCTTATATGCCTTATGAACATTTTTCACTACTAATAGTGGAGTCAAGTCAATTCATGGCTTTTACCCTGTCCTGGCCCCCCTCTACCGTTAGGTTGGCTAAGCATCCTACCCTCCCAGTACAATGCCCAACTACAATCTCCTATGGGTTGCACTTCATTAAACTCAAAAGAACCGGCTAAATCATGCTTTTCTCATTAAAAATAACAGAGTTCAACCCCTCTTATACTATACTTAAGTAGAAGGAGAATTGGATTATTTGTTATGAAAAGAGCATTTGGGTGTGGAAAACCATTTAGGAGTTAGAAGAATGGTAAATAGAGAACCACATGGGTCAGTATCAAGGCCAATTTTTTTCCCACTTTATATGTTAATGACCCAGAAAAAGGAACATGCCACAAGGTAGCAAGAATTGCTGAGAGGGCAAGACAGAGGTGAGAAGTGTCGAGGATGGAGAGCAAATACCAATATAGGGAGGTAATGCAGTATGGAATGAGCCAGACATCAATTCCCTGCTTTAGCAGTTTAATATAAAGGACTGTGAGGTAATGAGGCCAGAGACAAAAACAAGGGAAGTTAATAAAAAGCTTAAGAGTGACTAGCTACATCACACAAGTGGGTGGAAACAAGGAGAGGGCTGACCTAGGAGGGCTGTGGTGAATAAACATTAAAACTTAGGATTCTGGATCGAAACAAAATTAAAAGGTATTTGAAGTGGTATCTGGGGAGGACTCTGGATATAAGCTCTAAGTGACATGGCTAATTCATCAAAGTGTAAATGCAAAGCTTCTAAGTGAGGCTGAGGTGAGGGAAGCCAGCTGAACCAGGGTGAAATGAATTGAAAATGCACTATTCACAGTAACTTCTGTGTTTGGCCTTGAAGCCACAGAAAAGAAGACAAATCACCTGCCGTGTAGGGATGGAGGACTGAGGTCTAGTTTGTATTTTTTTCCTAATCACTGGAGCTTGGGAGGCAACAGTTAAATGCGATGACTTTCTTACATTCTGAACAGAGGGACAAGTGGTTGACAGCAGTGCTGCTCAATCTTTAACGTGGATATGGATCCTCTGAGAATCTTATAAAACTGATTCTGATCCAGTTAGTAGAGTTAGGTGGAGGATGCTGAGATCCTGTACCCCCAAATCTCCCAGGAGACACTAATGCTATTAGTCCAAGAACCATGCTTTGAATAGCAAAGTATTCGTCCTCTGAATTTTTTCAAAATTCCTAAATCTATCTCTATTCCCAAATCTCTCTCTCTCTCCAGCCCCCACCACAGTTCCAGGAAAATTTGAATAGAAGAAGTGTATTACTTACTACCTTGAAATACTAAAATATGCTTTTCTGCTTTTCTCTCCTTTTGGTTCTACTCTAATTTTAAGATTTATAGAATATATATACAATAGCCCCTCTTGTCTGGGGGATACATTCCAAGATCCTCAGTGGATGCCAGGAACTATAGATAGTACCAAACCCTACATATCCTATGTTTTTGTCTTATACCTCTATACCTATGATAAAGTTTAATTTATAAATAGGCACAGTAAAAGATTAAAAATAATAATAAAATAGGACCATTATTGCAATATACTATGTTATATGAATGTTGTCTGTCTCTCTCTCTCTCAAAATATTTTATTGTACTGTATTCACCCTTCCTGTGATGATGTGAGATGATAAAATGCCTACGTGGTGAAGTGAAGTGAGGTGAATGACAAAGGAGTTGTGACTTAGTGTTAGGCTACTATTGACCTGACATCAGGAGGATCATCTGCTTCTGGACCACCACTGACCACAGGTAACTGAAACCATGGAGAAAGAGGGACTATGGTGAATGACAGAAAAATAATTGTATGGTATGACAGTCTTTTCTAGAAATCTCCTTAAGGATATATAGGTTTCAACTATCAACTATGGGAAAAACCACCAAATTTTAAGATAATTTCTCATACACACCATAACTCAATACTTTTTGGTACATTTTTTTATCATGGAACTCACTATCTTTTTGCACAACTTTAGTCACTCATTTAAATAAAATCCCAAATAACAGTATTTAAATAGGAGAAAAATTAGAATTTTATTGTTTATGCTGAGTTTAAAGTAATTATGAGAAATCAGAAGGAAATTGATACATTTGAAGAAGCTCATGGGACTAGATTTTATTCTCTGTAATAATTGCTAACAAGATAATATGTGCTACACAGTGTATATTAAATGTTCAACATTATTAGCCCTCAAAAAAAAGGCAAATTAAAACTACAGTGAACTACCACTGCACAGACATTCACATGGCTAAACTGGTAAAGAAAGAAAATACCAAGTGCTCATAAGGATGTGAAACAACTGAAATTCTAATGCACAGATGGTAGGAATGTAAATTGGTACAACCACTTTGGAAAACGGTTTGGCAGTTTCTTAAAAAGTTAAACATAACTTCCATATGACTGGTTTTTATTCAAGAGAAATGCAAATATAGGTTTAGATAAAGCCTTGTACAAAAATGTCACAACAGCCTTATTTGTAAGAGCCCCAAACTGCAAACAACCCAAATGCCGTAGGTAAATGGATCCAGAAAATATGGTATACATATTACTCAGCAATAAAATGAACTAACTAAAAACATGCCACATCATGAATGAATATCAAAACTATTATGTGGAGTGAAGGAAGCCAGACACAAAAGAGTACACGTTTGTTTCCACTTATATAAACTTCTGAAAGGCATAAACCGATTTATAAGGATTGAATAAAGACTAGTTTCTGTCTAGGGATGGAAGTAAGGTAATGATGAACAGCAAGGGAACAAGAGGAAATATCTGTGGGTGATAGGAATCTTTAATATCTTTATGTTTGAAGATTTTATTTATTTGAGTGGGGGGAAGGGCAGGGGGAGACCGAGAAGCAGACCCCCGGGCTGAGCAGGGAGCCAGCGGCTGCAGGGCTAGATCCCAGGACGCTGAGACCCTGAGATCTTCACTTGAGCAGAAGGCAGGCGCGCTTAACCAACTAAACCACCCAGGCGCCCCAGGATTGTCTAGTATCTTGACTATGGTGGCAGCTTCATGAGGTTGTCAAAACTCATCAAATTTCACACTTTAAATATGTGCCATTTATTTTAAGTAAATTATACACCAACGGATTTGTCATTTTGTTCTAGAGTGTGATAATAATAGAACAGAATAAAGAATAAAACCATAGCGAGTGGGGAAAATTGAAAGAGGGACCAGTGAGTAACTCAGAAGTAGGGTAGGCAGGGACTTAATATCAGTGTTTTTGTTTTGTTTTGTTTTTCTGGTGAATTGAACCTATTGTTCTTGTTACAGATAATAAACATTAAAATACCTAAAGTCATCTAAAAAGTACACAAAGATCAAACTTAGAGCTACAGAACCACATTTTTCTTACTTTCAACTGTAAAGTTTTATCCCTAGTCTTGCCTTTTAAATGATGCTGAAATACTTTACAGTGAACCAATTTGTGAACAGAATAGTTAGATTGAAATAGTGTTTGTGAGATGCTGAGCTCAATGCAGCAGGGCAAACATCTCAGCAAATTCAGAAACAGTGCTATATTCCTTTGATAGCCAACCCCCTCCAAACTGTTTTGTAAAATTTCTCTTAACTTTTCACAACAATCACACAGAAGGTTCTACTGATTGTTTTATAAAAGTGACTTGTCCAAGTTTACATCCCTAATAACTGCTAAACACACAATTTAAATTTAGGTAGTATAAACCACCATATTGTAATGATAAAACTGAAGTCCAGGGGAACCTGGGTGGCTCAGTTGGTTGAGTGACTGCCTTTGGCTCAGGTCATGATCCTGGAGTCCCAGGATCGAGTCCCGCATCGGGCTCCCTGCTCAGCGGGGAGTCTGCTTCTCCCTCTGACCCTCCCCACTCTCATGCTCTATCTCATTCTCTCTCTCAAATAAATAAATAAATAAAATCTTTAAAAAAGAAAACAAAACACTGAGGTCCAGAGAAGACAACGTCCTCTAGACTTTGCAATATTACTTGGGGTAAAAAGAATTAACACTAGGTTTAGCTGACTCTCAAATTCATTTTTTACAAAGAACTTCCCATTAACACACGTTGGATTATGCATCTCAAAGTGGTTCATGTGCCACAATCTTAGTATTGGGGTTGATATATTTCTCAAAACTGTAGGACCAGAGGCCAAGTGGACAAATACCTTCCCTCCCCATCACGCAGATATTACCCAAGTCGAAGCATACATCAGCAGAACTGGGAAATTTGGATCACAAATTCAGTATTTGTGTGTAAAATGGTACATATTTGAGGTATGGCCAATAAAAGATTATTTTTGTTCTCCAGCATAAAAATTGCAAGTAGTCATATTAAGAAATATATTTACCAATTCAATTCTTTCTCCTGAAGTCAGAGTATCTTACTTCCTCTATCAATGCTTGCTTCTTCCTCTATGAACAGAGGAGAAGCAATTGCTTTACAGATTTTAGGTTAGGATTGTGAAATTTTAGATTCATAGATTTTGGTTAAATTTAGAACTTCACCATCTCTGATATACTGTAGCAAAAACTGTTAGAGCTCAAATATTCATGGGATGCTTTACATTGTGGTTCACTTGGGTTATATGACTGGGTTCTGGCCCTGGGGATGTTGATGGAAGCAGTGTAACCTTTTTCTAAACTTGGCCTTCTTAATCAATCCATGTGATCTTCCAGCCCTTTCTTCTCTCTGAAGCAATGATATTAAATGTTGTGAACTAAAAATATTAAAGACACAAGATGGAGGAGGGATACCATCATCTATTATACTTTGTGTAATCAGAAACAAACTTGTATGAAACCAAGTATAATCTGGACTATCCTGATTAATAATATATCTTCATATAAACTGTTATCTTTAGAGTAACTTCTGTTAACTCTAACACCAATATAGAAGATTTACTTTGACAAATAAGAGCTTAATAAATTACTAAGGGGAAATGAAAATTATGAGGTTTCCATTACATTTTTTTAAAACTTCAAACTAATTTAATAGATATTTATCAAATACCTACTAATTGCAAACCACCCAGAATAATAGATAATACTAACAGCTAATAAGAACTTGTATTTATTAAGGACTTCCTGCTACCAGGTACTCCTATAAGCACTTTATCTACTTAACTCATCAGTACTTGTAAAGGTCCTTCACAGCATACTGATATCCAGACAGCAACAAAACAGAGGAATCGTTTCAGAGTCAGACCAACGTGGGTTTGTATCTCTTATTAAGTGTGTGAGATTTTTACAGTAATGATTCCCAATGAATCATGGCTTCCCTGTATCCTTGTCCTTGCATAGTCCCTTCCCAGACTGACTCTGGGTTTGGCCATGGGACTTGCTTTGACCAACTGGGCATTAGCAAATTCCACACAAGGAGATCCTTAAAGAGTGTTTGTGCATTGGGGCTTCCCTTCTCTCTTGCTCCTTTTAGAGCTAAGCTGTCTTGTGACAAAACTAAGCCAGCTTATGGGAAACACATGGCTACAATCATCACCAACTATTAGACATGTGAATGAGGTCATCTCAGACAATCCAGCCCCAGTTGAGCCATCAGATGATTGGCCTGCAGCTACATGATTGACCAAGGGGAGGCCAGGTGAGGAACCAAGGCCAAAGTAAGGGGATCCACACAAACATGAAGGGGAAAAATGGTTACTATTTTAAGCCACTGACTTTTATGATGATTAATTATGCATCAATATACTAGGCCAAGTTACTTCAACTTTGTTAGCCTCAGCTTCTCCATTTTTATTTTTTTAAGATTTTATTAATTTTTTAAAGATTTTATTCATTTATTTATTTGAGAGAGAGAGAGGAAGAGCACAAGTGGGGGGGAGGGGCAGAAGGACAGGGAGAACCAGGCTCCCTGTTGAGCAGGGAGCCTGATATGGGGCTCAATCCCAGGACCCTGGGATCATGAGCTAAGCCAAAGGCAGACTATCAACTGAGCCACCCAGGTGCCACAGGATTTTTTTTTTTTTTTAATGTAACCTCTACACCCAACATGGAGCTGGAACTCATAGCCCCAAGATCAAGAGTTGCATGCACTACTGACTGAGCCATCTAGGCACCCCTTCTCCATCTTTATAATAGACATGGTAATATATCTATCAAAAGTTATTGCAAGAATTATATGAACATACGTAAATGTGTCAATTACAGTTCCTGGCACAGGTAGGTAATACTAAACTTGACTTCCCACATTCCAGTTCAGGAGAAGAACTTCTGTTTGGCCATTTTTTTTAAAAATGAAAGAGAAAAGTAATTTCCATGAAACTGTTGGTGAAATATTCTCTGTTGGCTGATGTGGGAGAAGCTATAGTATAGGAAAATAGTTGTAATTACTACAGTCAACTAAGGGATTGCTTGCTCCAAGATTACAGCTCTATAGAGCATATAATTTCTGGAGCTCTCAAGTGAACTAAAGCAAACTGGTAATGTTCAAGGTTGCTTAAGGAGCTGTAGCACAGGTATTCCCAAAAGAAAAAAAGAAAAAGGAGTTAATTAGAAAGCCATTATCATCAACAGCCTAAATGTTGCATAAATGTATGGATTAACTCCCAAGACTTTTCTTCCCTTAGTAATTACTGACACTATAGCTGAAACTTCTGGCAGAAATGTGCTTCTCAACTCATTATCCGTTATCTCTTTCCTCTTCATGGCCTCTTTTTGGCTGTACTGAGTGGTGAATTTTTTTTTGTCTTTTTTTTAAGATTTTATTTATTTATTAGAGAGAGAGAGAAGAGCCAGAGAACACAAGAGGGGGGAATGGCAGAGGGAGAGGGACAAGCAGGCTCCCTGCTGATCAGGGAGCCCGATGCGGTGCTGGATCCCAGGGCCCTGGGATCATGACCTGAGCCAAAGGCAGATGCTTAACCACCTGTGCCACTCAGGTGCCCCACTTTTTTTGTCTTTCAACAAGATACTCAGCATTTTCTTGGGACCATCATGTCAACTCCCACCATTTCAGAAATTGATTGAGAATACTAAAAGTCTATCATCTCTTTGCTCTTCCAGCAAGTATTTGGTAAGTCCTCACTATGTGTCAGACATCATGCTATCTGGCTTGCAATATAAATGTAAATAAAACATGAATTTTACTCTTGATGAACTATTTCTAATGAGGGTGACATCAATAAAAAATAATTATATTAACATGCTGTAAGGACAAGATTGAAGTACACATGTAATGTAATAGGAATGTAGAAGAATACCAGTCTTAGCCAGTAAGTGGAGAGAGGTTCTTCAGGGAAAACCAAAACAGAGGCTTGCCATATGAAGTCAAGTTACCCAGAGAAAAAGGAAGATGTCATTCCAGAAGGAAGACAGCATGTGAGCCCAGAAATAGCCTGGTATGTATGGAGAAGTAGGAGAAGGTGAGCGTTACTGTAACCCAAACTGCAAGATGGCAGTGATAAGAATGAAACTGAAACAGAAAATAGAGAAACAGATATGAAGCATTTCATATGTTATACAAAATTCCATGGACAGTTGAAGCAACAGTGTGTCACATTGATGGGACATGGGAATGTCCTCGCTGGTATGGGGAAGATGGATGTAAGAAGGGAGAGAACTGTGTTTATTGCGTCTCTGGATAGGGCTTCCAATTGGTGGCTTCCTCTTTTCTTTTTCTTTTTTTTTCTCTTCCTGGCAGAAAGAAACCTTTCAGAAAAAGCTCCATTCTACCAATTTCTAAGCCCGTCTCCCTCTTAAACTTTTTTTTTTAAGTTTCTATAACTTCTTTGGAGAAAAAAACAAAACAAAACAAAAACTACAGTCCTCTTTTGCCCAAATACTGCCTCCCATCCTTCATCTCCCATCTTTCCTCCAACTCCCACTTCCCACTGTTTCCATAACACAACTTCCAAAACTGGCACCCTCTCTAAAATTAGGTTTTCCTATGCTCAGTTTCAGCCAAGAACATCTAATATGAATCTCTAAGTCAAACTCAAATTTGGGCCTTTTTAGAAATAAATCTTTTATTCTTTATTTCATTCATGACTTTGGAATTGTTAAATGGTAACCAACAACTTGCTTTTGGTGAACCCTATTTAAAAAGAACCTTTACATGGTTCTAATCTCTAGCTTATTTATTGGCATAACCAGAAGGAGCCTCACTATGGCCCCTTGGGATTCCCAGTATCAGCTGGATAGTGGCATAGAGGCCCCAGTCTCAGCTCCAAAAGGCGACTCTAATTCTCAACTTTGCATTGCCTTGTCTCCAAGCTTCTAGGTTCTGATGATCCCAAACTCTTCCCTTTATTTTCCCCAACATGGGGAATGTGGGCAGTCGGGGAGGATAGTTGCCTCTTGTAAGTTATTGTTTATATTATAATTGTGTTTCCTTTTCACTTTTTCAATTTCCCAATCTCTTGTATTAAATCAATACCCAATGTAGTTTCTGTTTTCCTTTCTGGACTCTGACCGATGCACTGGGTGATTAATTCTATCCCTATGGATTTCTCTTACTCAATTGTCCTAGACAGGGCCATACAATCTTCCAAATTTGAAATTTAGGTAAAGAATCATACTCTGAAGTCTTTCAAGCAGTAGGAGTGACAGCTGTACCAGCATGCTAACTCTGGATCAGCTCATTTACATCTTACTATGTGAGGGCAATTGTTGTAATGCTTTATGTATATTAATTCATTTAATGCTTTTAATATCTATTTGGTTGATAGCATTGTTATCCCCTTTTCAAACATGAGTAAACTGAGGCACAAATAAACTAAATAACATGACTTAGGTCACCTATCTGAGCTAGGATTTGAATCTATCCAGACTGGCTTCCAAGCCCAGGGATTGGCAAACTTTTTCTGTAAGTGGCCATGCTATAAATATTTTCTGCTTTGTGGCCATACCATCTCTGTAGAAACTACTCAACTTTGTTTTTAAAGCAGCCATAAACAAAATGTAAAAGGATAGACATGACTGGGCTCCAATAAAACTTTACCAAAACAGGTGGTAGGCTGGATTTGGTCCATAGACCATAGTTTGCTGGTGCCTGATCTAAACTAATATGATGTATTGATCAACAGAAATTTCACAAAGGTCATTTGACATAGCTTTTTATTATATCATCAGTCCATTAACTTAAGGTTATGTTCCCTCTGATAAGCTTTTTTTTTTTCCCCCCAAATCTTCTATGGTCTATGAATCCTTTTTCTCTGAATGTATAAATGTCTGGGGATATTCCAGATACACCCGGGGGATATTCAAGATACACCTTGTTGCTTCCCAGGTTTGCATTTAATAAACTAATATCTTTGTAAACATATTCAGACTGGGTATTTCCTTAGGTAATTTATCTATCAGTGTGTGGTATAGCTTTGTGGCAGTTGCACACAGAAACTTATTGGTTATCTTTAAATCTATGACCATGTGTATATATGTCCCACATTCTATTTATTTTTACATGCACAAAATCGTTTTAGTCCCAAATCATCTGAGTCATGAAACATTTCACTGAGCAATCCATCATCCAAATTTTGAGTATATCCTACACTATCACCCTCAATAATAACGGGGCATCCCCAGATGCCAAAGGGAGCAGCTTTTAGTATTCTCTTTGTAATAAGGACAATTTTTTCTTTCCAGTATTGTATCTTCTTTTTCATTGAACTTTATTAATTCTGCTCATTTTTTTTTGTTTTGGTATAATTTTTAAAATTATATACTGTAGCAGCAAGCAAACTATTGTCTTATTTTTCTCCCTAAAATAAATCCACTGCATGTTTAATCTTTAAAAACATGTATCTGTAACTCCAGATAAGCTAGTTCCTCTCTGTCTACAGTTCTTGGTTATGTGATTGAAGGGAAGTTGCAAGTGATGCAATTCAGGACAATCTGCTTTTATTCATTACTGCAAAAATAGATGGCAGTTGGGGATTTCATATTGTCAACTCTATTTCTGCCTCCTAATCATGCCAAACATTTGGTCTTCAAAGACTGAAATAAAACCCGTCACTAAAACTTTCCCTTCTGCATTACATAAGAATGTAAACATCTTTGGTAATAAATTTACTCTGACAGCTGCTAAAAAATTTACCAAGCTTGACAACACACTCTAAAAGCAAAAGAGAAAATAAGAGACCTTGGTTGATTATTTACCCCAAACATTTATCATTTCAGGAAGTAAAAATAAATAAATAAAATGCAAAATACATTTAAGTACATGTGTAAGAAGGTATTAAGATACTATTTCGTCTGTCACTTTATGGTCTGTTTTTGTAAGGTTTGCTTTAGTAGCAACCCATTTTTCATGAGAAGAAGAAAAGCAAAGTCTGAATTTGGAATGCGAAGTGAGTCTCTGCTAGTTCTCTTTAGGGAAAAATACAGAATAAAAGTTTTCCCACGGAGACAGAGGAAGCTGAAGCTACCCCTTTGGCAGTAATGTTTACAGTCAATCTGGCCAGGGTAGAGCCATCAGCAGAAGTGAAATTCTAAGCAGCTCCCCAGTGTTCCAAACAGATTAGCTCTCACAGTTACCCAGACAGATGTGAATCCAGCCCACTTGTCGTCTTAATGCTTCCCTGTTGCTAATGATGTTCCAAAGGTACCAAGGAATGGAAATAAATAGCTGGCCTCCTAGCTGTCTGGAGCTGCCTTAAGTGCTAGGCCTGCTGGGTATCAATTGTTTGTTTGGTGGCTTTCAAGGTAGAGCGGTGTATTGATTTGTTTAAACGCTGCAGTGCATTAGCGCTTCTTGTCTCCTCCCAAGCCTTCAGCCTCATCTCATTCAGGAGAAGATAAACTTACTTTATTACAGCGAGAACGTGTGCTATTCAGTGACTTGAAATATGATTGACTGCAGTGTATTGATTTTTACCAAACTATGTCTCAGAGACACTTTTGAACTGACACTGTGGAGCCCCTCAGTATTAGGAAAGGGAATGAACAGAAAGGATTTGGTAAGGGGGGAAAAAAGTATTCAGACAGGCCTTTTGGCCAATTTCCTGATTCTCTTGGAAGTAACTTTCCTAAATTAGCAGCCCTAGGAAGTTGCCACTTTTTCTCCTTCCTTCTTTTTCCCCCTATATATCTTTATTCCCATTCTTCCTCCTTCATTTCTTCCTTCCCTCCCTTCTCCTTTCCCACTTTTTCCTTAATGATATCTCCTCAGCTAATCTTGGACTCAATCCCTCAGAACATGTAATTTATGCATGATGAAGTACTCCAGAACAACAAATGTGTAATAGCTTCAGAGAATGCCAAGGAACTTGGGGGCCAGATAACAGTCATGAATGCAAGCTGTCATTCAATACCAGTATGTCAGACATTTCAGCTGGGAAACTGCCTTCTGACCAAGTAAAACAGGAATTCATCTGTATCTTCCCTTTAAAGCAAGTAACTTTGGGAGCAACAAATGCTTTCTTCCCCCACATTTATCTCATCTCTTCCTCTTTGGTGTCTTTTATAACTCCTTCTCACCTCTTCTTCAGCACAAATCTTTCTTTCATTCTCTCAGATTTATTTTTATTTCCCTTAAAGTAAAACAAAACACAAAACAAGGAAGACAGTAGAAAATCAGATGCAGTGGGCATAAGGTTCATAAGCTTCAAATCCAAAGTGTAAAAATATATCTTAATATGCTTTATATGTTTATATTATTATAAAATATTTATGTTTCATAAATATATTTATAAATATAGAAAAATTTAAAAATTTATTTCTAAATTAAGTTCCTATTTTGTATAATAGGAATACAATCTTGTCACTACCTGATATACAGTTCAGTGTGATTTAAACTCAACAAATTTAAGGGTTTTTTTTGTTTGTTTGTTTTTTTGTTTTTCCTCCTTCTCCTTGATATGCTCTGTCAGTTCCAAGAAAGCTTATGTTAAATTGTGGTATCAGAGAGACTAGCTGATCTTTGGTTTTCTGGGGTTGACATCTGGTCTTCAGTCTGCTTCTATTTCTACTGACATACGCAGAGATGGCCAGAAATGCCCCCATGATGATGCCTGGGCAACTGCATCTGGCCTGTAGCTCACAGAGTTCTACACTGGCACCTATAGCTGGGCCTCCTGCCTGGAATATAAGACCCTCTGGGGTTCTCAACTTCTTCCCCTAGCAAGCCTGCTTCTCTCCCTAGGGGTGTGAGAAAAGTCTGCTATTCTCCACCCACAAGACAGAGAGAGTGCTTAAGGCCTTGAAAAGATTCATAATGTAGCTGATGCCTCTCCTCATGGGGTACTATGCTGCACATGGTTTCCATTCAGGCTTTGAAGCCAAAAACCATGAGAGGAAAAACTTTCCAGAGGATATTCTTCTATACATTGCTTAAGCCCAGACCCAAGCTCATAAAAGTCCCAAAAGCTTTGCACCATTCTGAAACTTGAGCTTTGAAACTCAAAACCCCTAATTGACAACTTCTCTTTGCTTTTTCATTAGAACAATTTTTCTCTTCCCTGATGTCTGATTGGATGGGGAGAGTGTTCCCTTGAAGTGAAGGGAGAACCATAACCAACTTCTCAAAGTTTCACCTTACAACTCCCCTCCCTCCCCATACTGAGGGCTGAGTTCACACCATGCAGCTGGGCAGCAAGTCCCTACTTGAAGGGAGATCAGGGTAGCACATCTCTCTGTTTGTCACAAGGGAATTCATGGGAAAGGCAACATGGCACAGGAAATATTTTAAACTGCAGTCTAAATCCCCATAGCCCAAAGGGAAAGCACTAAAATAATTAAGGAATTAGGTGATTCTAATAACATATGAACCTGTAATTTTACCTTAGAATGAAATGTAAAAATTCATGCCATTGATATAATTAACACAATTAGCTAAGTGCTTTCTTTTAAGAGTTCTGTCCAGTAAAAGGGAAAGGCATGGGAAGATATTTAAGGATTAGTCAGTTTCAGGTAAGTTCCCAATATGTGAAGGACTGTTTTTTATCCTTGGTCTTCCTTCTCTTTCACTTTTGTTCTGAATATGGTTCAGTAAAGAGTGTGTGTTCTCATATGTGATATGGTGACCATCACCTATGGATCTGAACCATGGAGACTTGAATTCAAACACATCTTCTCCCTGACATATTCTGACTGCATGGCCTTGGATACTTTAACGTTTCACAATCCATTTTCTCATTTCTAAAGTGAGAACGATTGTAGCTATCCTGTGGTGTTCTTATGAGGATCAAATGAGGTATTATAAAGGCCCAAGAAGCAAGCTCAAAACAGGCAAATAGTAAAGTCCTGTGCTGTACCCAACTCTTCCCATTCTGGAAAGTAAGATTTAATTGTCTGCAGTAAGACCCTGAATCCAGCTGTTTCACTTTTCGTAAATTATAGGTGTGTACCATTCTGGGTTGAATAGCCAATATTTATGGTAAAAAGAACTTAATTCACAAGCACCAAATAAGACCCAGCTATGTGTGAATTCAGAGATGTGCCTTTCAGAGATGTGTTTCTTCCTGTCCCTGAAAGAGCAGACCATTGACTCATACTCCTGACTCCTTTATCAAAAGTCAAGGAACCAAACAATTAGTTCCAAACAAGAATTCTAATAGAGCCAATGCTTTCTGCATGCCCTAAATTTGGATGTGCTTGGTCAGGGATCTGCCAGGGTTTCTCATTTTGATGAGGCTGAAAGAAGCAACATAGCCCTGAGTGAGAGTAATCAAAGTATATTAAATCAGAAATAAAAAGGGGCGCCTCGGTGGCTCAGTCGTTGGGTGTCTGCCTGCGGCTCAGGTCATGGTCCCAGCATTCTGGGATTGAGCCCCACATTGAGCTCCCTGCTCGGCGGGGTCCTGCTTCTCCCTCTCCCACTCCCCCTGCTTGTGTTCCCTCTCTTGCTGTGTCTTGCTTTGTCAAATAAATAAATTAAATCTTAAAAAAAAATCAGAAATAAAAATATAATTAGTTATAACTGTGTGTCGCTATTCTATTTATACCCTTTATCTCTGGAGGAATGAGGGACTGGATTCTTCTTTTTTTTTTTATATTTTCCTTTTTTTCTTTAAATGTGCTATAGATTTTAACTTCAGCAAGTGGTGTAATAATTACCAATGCTTGTTGATTAAAGAGTCTCATAGAGTCTTTATCAAACTTGCGATTTTGTGTCTGTACTTATCCAAGTAGGATGCAAAAGAAGGATCTTTAAAGAGCCTTTTAATGGGTTGTTGTTTTTTTTTTCACCTTTTCAGAATAAAGAATGACTAAGCTCCCATTAGAATATCTTTTTTTTTTTTTTAAACTATGCCCAGCCCTGTGGGCTGTCCCCAAACCCCTGGCATATATGTTCTCCTTCTGAGAATAATGAATATGAGGCTGACTGAGGGAAAGTCTCATAACTGATCTTCCAATGAAGCTACAGGACTCTCAAAAACAGGTTTGAGTCTTGGGGCAGTATGTAATAAAGACATTTATTTAGATTAATTGCCCCAGCAGTCTAAACAAGTGGAATCTGAAATACAGAATGTTGTTAAAGACAGGCTATCTTATTAGTTTCTTGTACACAGAGTTCAAATGAATGACTAACACAAGGATACCAAGCAAGGTACAGAAGAGCAATAATAAATGGATAAGGAGACATTGTAATACCCATTAGCTGACTCAATTTATGGATCATTGATTAAAATTCTTGAAAAGAGTTTGTTTCTGTAAAGTAAAATTTCTACTGCATAGGCTGATAGATACCACTGGACTTTGAATTAAAATGCTAAAGGTTCAAACCCAGGTAAGACATAACAGAATATTCTGAGAAAGCTTTCCTGAGCTTATTTTCTTCATTTAGTGTCTACTCTAACTCCTGGCACAGTATGTATTCAATATTTTTAAAATCTTCTTTTTTACTACCATACAGACCTGGTACTATTCTACATTCTCTGAGTAAGCACCCTAAAGGAGCTTATAAGTAGATTTATGAAATAATACTTAAATTCACAAAATAACTTGATTTACAGGTAATTGTAATTAAACATTAATTGCAAGTAATTTCCAATACACTCTAATTTGTTGAAAAACAAATATTTAAAACCAAATTATAGTAAACTGGGTAAAGGAATTTGGGAATGTTTCAGAATGGAGATTAATCCAAACAGTGAATTTTGTAGTCAGTGTGGGTTTTGTTTGTTTTGTAGTGGATCTGATAAAAAAAAAAAGTTGGTAGAGCTTCTTGTATAACAATAAAATTATGAGTAAGTGAGTAAACTCCACTTGGCAGAAGAGGCTCCAAATCAGGGAGAAATAGTTGCACAAGTCTGAAAGTATCAATTAGAAGAGGATATAGCGTATGAAGGTTAAAAGTATATTCAATCTGATTAATCATGAATGGGAGTCCCAAAGGCTTTACTCCAAAGAGTCGAGGTTGATACTAGTGGGAGTGTCTGCCCAGCCCAGGATCCCTGCTCTGAGAAGACTAGCCCCACTCATCCAATGTTGGGCCCCAGAAATGTATTTATACAATAAAGCCTTGAGCACCCCTTCACCACTCCATTCTCCACAATTCTGGCAAAATACTAGTAATGAATACCTTATCTGAATAGGGCAGGAATAGATAGGTTGGTTTTCAGATCTCAACATCTCTCCAAGAAATCTGAAAATGGGAGTTATGAATATTTTTATTAGTCTCTGTTGGGCAACTGAAACCATGGGAAGTCAAGTGCATAGGGTTACTCTTTTGAGCCACATGCCTGTGCCACTCCTGGGAGAGAGGGCAGAGTGGGGAAAGGGAGGGGCTGAGGGAGGGAGAAAAGGAGAGGAGGCAGGAAACAAAAGAGAAGGGGAGTAATCTTTGGTTACTTTGTTATACCTCTGCATCCTTATATTACATCCTTTTTACCTCCTATTTTAGTTGGAATCGAATTTTGTTATTTGGAACCAGAAAAGTTTTGATTGAGATAGAGTAGTAGTGTTGTGCAGAATGGATGGAAATAAGGATGGATAAGGAAAAGTATAACTGTTAACACATCTGGGAAGGAGGAAAGGCGCATTCGAGAAGTAACTTGGGATAGAAAGCAAGAGACCAATCCAAGAAATATAAATGAATGCTTGACAAGAATAAATGCATGATCATATATGAAACTGTGTAGGGAAAAGTAAAAAAAAAAATCACAAATGTGAATAAATTAAAAAATATATACTATGTGCAATACAATAATGTTGAGGATTAGAAGATTAACAGATAAAGGGAATCCAGGACACTGACCAACTGACTTGATGCTCGAGGAATAATAATAAATTTCATCGAAGTTTTTATTAAAATGTAAACTCAGGGGCGCCTGGGTGGCTCAGTTGGTTAAGCGACTGCCTTCGGCTCAGGTCATGGTCCTGGAGTCTCGGGATCGAGTCCCGCATCGGGCTCCCTGCTCGGCAGGGAGTCTGCTTCTCCCTCTCCTTCCGGCTTGTGCTCTTTCTTGCTATCTCTGTCACTATCTGTCTCTCTCTCAAATAAACAAATAAAATCTTTAAAAAAAATTCATTCTTTTAAAAAAAAAATGTAAACTCAGTGAGGGTGAGGATTATGTCTGGGTTATTTCTCACCAGTGCCTAGAAAAATGCCTAGTGCTTTATATTTGCTCAGTAAACATTTTTTTGAATAATTAAAAGTGCATTTTGAATGACAGCAGGACACTCAGAGGAACATAATGAGCAGGAAAAGTGTTAACTTACTTAAATTTCATTTGCTATATGAGCATTACATTGGTGCTAGAAATCAGTGAAATGTGGTAAATCCTAATGGAGAGGATCTTGCAGTCCAGGAAGGAAAAGACCTAAGGTGTAGACATGAGGTGTATTGGTATAGGAATAGCCATTAAAACTTGAGAGTGGGAGGTTTTGGCAAAAGGGGTTTCCAGTTTAGATTTAGGGGAATTTTTGTTCAATAAAAACTATTACATTACTCTCCACCAACATTATTATAGTTTTGAAAACACTGTGGTACAACTAGGAAAAGATCTAAACAGGAGCAGCCATCAACTGTACTGGTACTTTGTGATGCAACATCTAATGCATAGGTCTTTGGTGTGAGCAACTTTCCTCTTCTGCAGGGTCTAGGCTCAATATTCATCCATCCAGTGTACGTCATCTGCATCTGTAGAGCTGACAATATAAAGCATAGCCAGTAATGTGTAGGGGTTCCTCTCAGAAGTGTAGCTAGCCTTGGGGCGCCTGGGTGGTTTAGTTAAGCATCTACCTCAGGCTCAGGTCATGATCCTAGGGTTCTGGGATTAGCCAGCATCAGGCTCCCTGCTCAGCCTGATGCTCAGCAGGGAGCCTATTTTTCCCTCTCCCTCTGCCACTCCCTCTGCTTGTGCTCTCTCTCACGCTCTCTCCATCAAATAAATAAATAAAATCCTAAAAAAAAAAACACAACCCACAAGCATAGCTAGCCTTGCAAAAGATCAAAAATACCAACAAGAAGTTAAATATGAAAGAAAAGTATGGTGCACCCAGTTCCACTGAGGAAACTTCATATTACTGCAGGTGCAAAGCCATAGTGAGGAGAACCCAGACATCAGTGGGTAACAATGCTGAGCAGCAGGAATAAAGGGCAAAGCAAGAAATGAAGAGAGAGATTAAACTAGGAGGCTAATCATGGATATAGTTATGATTAGAGAAGAGTAGATTGAGAAGAGCCAGTCAGATCAGGAGTTTGAATGGTGAAGTCATACTCAGATTCAGCATCACTGTGGTACCTACTGTGTTGAGCAGATACAGTATAATGGAGCTCTGTGTGGCTGAACAGGTGATGTATATCCATAAAAATCCACTAAGTCACTACAGATGAGTCTATATTGATGTATTTGATAATTACTCATTGCACATATGATATACATATATATATATATATGCCATGATATATATAAAATTGTATAACAATTACATAACAGGGAGCCCTTTTTTCAAAGTTGAAATAGCAAAGCTTACAAAAGAGACACACATGAAATAGTTTGGAACATCCAGAAGAAATTTCTTCTATAGTAGGAAGACTTTTTATCTAAAGCAAGCTCATCCCTAAAGAATGGAAAAGTCTCTGTTATATTACTGAGAAGAAAAAAATAACAAAACCCAGTAAGTATGAGGGTCCAAGTGCATATCTACGCCCAAGAGAGAGGCAAGAATTGATAGGAGGTCAGAAACTAGTGGAGTAGATGTTTAAAACTTCATTAAAAAAAAAAAAATCCAAGGCATGTGGGAAACAATGACTCTGCAGGCTCCTCAGCTAATTCACAGGATATTGATGATGGAGTTGGCCAGAGAAGGCCAAGGCCCTGGGGAACTGGTGTGGGCTCTTCTTGTCCCTTCCTCGCCACAGCCTGGAATTAAAAGCTATTGAAGAAATGTCTCCACCTTGGAGGGAGCCCACTCTGCTGCTGTTCCTCTTGCTGCTGATCTCCCCAAGCTCCCACAGGGCTTGCTCTCTGGGACCACAAAGCTGAGCTGCTGGCTGGGGGCAGACAGCTCTCAATAGAGGGGACCTGATGTGGTTTCTCTGCTGCTGTGGCAAAGGCAGCAGCTCCACTGAAAGAGGCTCCGCCCTAAACCCTTTAAGGCTAAGCAGGTGATTAATGGGCCAGCTTAAGCCAAAGAAATTCCAAGCACTCTGCTCTAGAGAAGATTAAGTCAGTGGGAGACCCAAATAATGAGAGCCCTGAGGAACCATTCTGAAAATTGGAGGAAATTGAAAGAAAAACTTTAAATAACATCATTTTTAAAGGAAAAGAAAAAAGAGAAGTTTAATACATTTATATGACCTCTTACTGGATTGTAAACATTAGAGGTGATAAGTAAATAGAAGAAGAAATGATTCAAAGGAGAAAAAAAATTAGATGGTGCTTACAACTCTGCAGTGTTTGTCAAGCCAAATTACAGCGCAGACCAGACTGGCAAACTAGCTAAATTTCCTTGGGGATTCCCTAGGGTGTGAAGGAAGGGGAAGGAAGAAGGAAGAAAACCTGAGCTGCAAGGTAAAACAAAAAAAGAAAAATACAATCTCTGAAAATTTACTTTTCTAATCCCTGAGTTATAATAAGCAAACAGTGCAAAAGAGGGCTTAAGGGAAGAATATATACTAGAGATGCAGATAAAGAAGGGATGAAACAGTACATGAATATCTACGGCTGATGAGTTCTGAAGATTCTTACCCAATATCTGACTTACTGGTCCCAGGTCTCTGGGGCTCTGGGAATAGAGGTAGCCTCCAAATCCCTGTGCTCTGTCTTGATCCATGTAGTCCTGGAGAAGGGATAAAGGAAGAGTCTTTCCTCTACATTTAAATTATTTGAACTCTCCACACTCTCAGTGCAGTTTCTGCCTTAAATTTTGTTTTGTTTGCTTCATTTTTACCAATTTCTCTGGCAGCTGAACAAGAATGACAAATAACCATTAGGCAGATGGCAGAATGGATCTCCATTTCTCTGCACTCTTCCTTCACTCCCAGCTCAGGATGCTCCTCATGGAATCTGACCAAATTTCTTAAAACCCTCCTTCTCTCTTTCTGTCTTCTTCCTACCCCTGTCTATGGGCTTCGCTTAAGCAGGTCTTAGATGACATGTAACTGAACCCTGACTTATGGATGGGAAAGCTTAGGATATGTCCTTGAACTACCAAAGTTAGTCTAATTCACTTCAAGGTCATCACATCAACCAACAATTTATCAGTGCCTACATTTTCTAGGTGTTTTGTAAGTGTTGTGGAAATCCAAAGATGACAAAAACACAGCCCCTGTGGCTGATGGAGTGGAAAGAGCCCGGGACTGGAATCAGGAGAGCTGACCCTATTCTGCAGCTGCAGTTTATGCCTGTCTTCCCTGCTTTGTCCCTTTTTTAAGACGGTATGCTGCAGAGGTCCAGGCTGACACGATGGACCTAGCTGGACAGCTTCTATTCTGTAGTACCAAGCCACCCACTGACCACAGGTTCTCAGCTCAAGGATGAGGTTGGGCTGAGATGATCAGATTTTACCTCTAAAATGTAAATTTAGAATGTTAGAACTTAGAGTGCTAGATTTAGGGCCTGAATCAATGCTATGATGAAGCAAAGCTAAGGGCACATTGAGGGTGAAAGATACAGAGACTAAAATTGTTGCAGAGAAAGCCAGTATATGGAGAAATGAAGATAGCAAGTAAGCAGAATGAAGCAAAGATACGAGATGACTATTGACAGAGATTAAGATAGAGGTTAAGAGGGGGAGCAGGAGACAGGGAGAGGAGTGACAACAAACAGACTGTCTTATCAGGCTTTGTTGTATTTCTTGCAGAGTATTCTGTGGCATTGTTCATATCCTTGTATTGACCCTTGTTTTGACTACAGTTTGTGTGTGTTTGTGTGTGTGTGTGTGTGTGTGTGTGTGTGTGTGTGTGTGTGTATCCCCCCCACTTTGGAACAAAAAGGACATTAATTACAATTGTTGATCAGTGTGCAACCGGGAAGGGGTCATCTTATCTTCCTCTCAGAGCTATAACTTGCTTAAATGTATGATGGCAATATTAATGTCTTCTGGTGACAGAACAGATGGAACTCGGATGCTTGGCATGTACCTGCTTTGCAAAGAGTCTCAGAATCTGGATCTCCAGCCAGGGCATTAGTGATGGAGACTGTCAAGAATGCCTCTAGTAATCAGGAAGAGTGTGGAGGATCAGGGGTCCTTGGGGAATACAAAGTGGCAAAGGCTACGGTGGGAAGGCACAGGAGAGAAGGAGAATCAGAAATGGTACTGAGCTTGGCATGGTACATTTTTGGCTGGGCTGTGGGACTAGAGATGGAAAAAGAAGTTGGAATTAGGGTGAAAGGTACAGAGACGTTCCATTCCCAAAAACCATGAGAGTTTTTTTTTTTTTTTACCATATTCATGGATTTAAATTTCAAGTTGGTTTGGGGTTTATTCTCTTTAAGGCATACTCAGTAAAAAAAAAAAAAAGAAAGAAAGAAAGTGAAGGATATGACTCCTGAATAGCTTATAATATGAAACAGAAGGTTATATAGGCTACTACTCCACACATACAAAGTACACTATTAACACAAAGTTCCCAATCTTTTACATTCATGTCACCCCAGTGTTTTACTTTCTCTAATTCTGCAGGGTTTTACTGTCTAAAATTTGCATTTAAAAAAGGATTGGAATTTTTCCAAATATAAATTTGCTTTATATTCTTCAATATACATTTTTAATATTATCCCAGCAGATTAATATAAGAATCCTAGTTCACTGGACCAAATGGACTTCACAGACATATTCAGAACATTCCATCCCAAAGCAACGGAATACACATTCTTCTCTAGTGCCCATGGAACATTCTCCAGAATTGATCACATTCTAGGTCACAAATCAGGTCTCAACTGGTACCAAAAGAATGGGATCATTCCCTGCATATTTTCAGACCACAATGCTTTGAAACTAGAACTCAACCACAAGAGGAAAGTCGGAAAGAACTCAAATACATGGAGGCTAAAGAGCATCCTACTAAAGAATGAATGGGACAACCAAGAAATTAAAGAAGAATTAAAAAAATTCATGGAAACCAATGAAAATGAAAACACAACTGTTCAAAATCTTTGGGATACAGCAAAGGCAGTCCTGAGAGGAAAGTATAGAGCAATACAAGCCTTTCTCAAGAAACAAGAAAGGTCTCAAATACACAACCTAACCCTACACCTAAAGGAGCTGGAGAAAGAACAGCAAATAAAGCCTAAACCCAGCAGGAGAAGAGAAATCATAAAGATCAGAGCAGAAATCAATGAACTAGAAACCAAAAGAACAGTAGAACAGATC
>NW_027397114.1:2519182-2553787 GCF_003265705.2 Callorhinus ursinus
CTTTGGAGGACCAGGGCAGAAATGGTGGCCTCCCAGTCTCCACCCGGAGGAGCTGAGAACTCGGGGCCCCACTCCTCAGTGTGCCCCCAGAGAAAAGCAGTCACTTCCCTGTCCCCGGTCTCCGGCCGCACTCCGTGCTCACCCGGCCTGTGATCGAGCGTTGCTATCTCTGGCACCCGACCCCGCGCGGAGTCTCCAAACCCAGGATATCCCTGCAGTGCGTTCCCGCACCGCTCCTCCCCGGGAAGGAAGGGGAGTCTCCCCGGATCTGCCGCCTGCTGGGTCCCTGCTGGGGGAGCCGTGCTCCGTCTGGGCCGCAGATCACAGTTTATGGCAACCCCGAGCTGAGAGCCCACGACTCTGCTCCGTCTCTGCAGCCCCCTTCCCCACTCTGATACCTGGGAGCTCTGGCGCACTCAGGCACCCCCGGTCTCTCTGTGACCCCAAGGGTCCTGAGACCACACTGTCCCGGGAGGATTCCACCCGCCGCTTAGCCACTGCAGCGACGTCCCTCCGCCGAGCCAACTTCTAAAAGGTCCGAATTTGTGCTCCGCGGCTCTAGCACTTGCCAGAAGCGGCCGGCGGAGGCCCCTCCCCCGCCGTCTATCCTCCCGAATATCGCCTCGGATTCACTTCTCCGCATGCCCTACCTTCCAGTAAGTGGTCGCTTCTCTGTTCAGAGAGTTGTTGCTACTCTCCTGTTGGATCTCCTGTTGAGTTCGTAGGTGTTCAGAATGGTTTGATCCCTATTCAGCTGAATTCCTGAGACCAGACGTAATCTAGGTCTCCTACTCCTCTGCCATCTTGCTCCGCCCCTTCTTTTCTTATTTTTCCATGAAGTGAGATCATACAGGATTTGTGTATGTCTGACTTATTTTACTTAGCATAATGTCTTCTTCAAGTTCTATCCATGTTGCAAATGATATGATTTCCATCTTTTTTTTTTTTTTGAGAGAGAGAGAGAGCATAGGAGCAGGGGGAGGGACAGAGGGAAAGGGAGAGAGTGAATCCTAAGCAGGCTCCATACTGCCTCTATTTCATGACCCTGAGATCATAACCTGAGCCAGAATTGATAGTTGGATGTTTAACCAACTGAGCCACCCAGGCGCCCCAGGATTTCCATCTTTTCTTATGGCTGAATAATCTATATAACATATGCACACATATGAATATGAAATATGAACACAAATATGTAATATATGTATATGTTATGTTCACATATGTTATATATAATATATACATGTATACGCATAATGTGTGTAATACAGTATACATACGCACATATTCGATATGATATACACATACATATGTATATTGTAAAATATATGTAATACACATACTGCATTTATGCACATGTGTAATACAGTGTGATATGCATAAATTAAATATATATTGCATAGTCATATGTATGTTGCATAATCATCCCACTTTTTGATTCATCCACTGATGGACATTTAATTTGTTTCCATTGACTTTTGTAAATAATGCTGCAATGAACGTGGGAGTGCATGTATCTATGAGATCCTAATTTTATTTGCTTGAATAAATACCTAGAAATGGGATAGCTAGTCATATAGCATTACTATTTTTAATTTTTTGAGGAACCTCCATACTGGTTTTCACAGTGGCTTTACCAATATACATTCCCACCAACAGTGCACAAGTGTTCCCTTTTCTCCACATCCTCACCAGCATTTGTTATTTCGTCTTTTTGATAGTAACCATTTTAACAGGTGTGATGTAATATTCGATGTGGTTTCAATATGCATTTCCCTGATGATTAGTGGTGGTAAGCACTTTTCATGTGCTTTTTGATCATCTGTATATCTTATTTTGGAAAATGGTAATTGCACATTGATTATAATGTTGATATTAAACATCTTTTCATGTGATTATTTGCCATATGGATTGTATGAAATCTCTCTTGGATTGGATTTGTTATTCTTGTTGAGGTTTTAGTGTTTTTTATATATCTTAGATGCTAGTGTTTTGTTGGATATGTAGCTTTGAAATACTTGTTTCCCCACAAGTAATTTGGCTTTTGGTACTCTTAACAAGGTATTTTGCAGAGTGAAAGGTTTTATTTTGGTTAAGTCCAGTTTATCAAAATTTTTTGGGGGGAGATTGTGAATTTGTTTTCAAATCTAAGAAATACTTGTTTAGCCTTAGAATCTAAATATTATCTGTTTCTTTTAAAAGTTTCATAGTTTTAAATTTATACTTTAAATTTAAATTCATACTTTGTAAGTTTAAGTTGCAATCCATACTGAGTTAACATTTTAAAGTGTGAAGGCTTAAGCCAAAATTGTTTTTCCCCCTATAGATATTCAAATAATTTTTCACTTGTGTCAAACAAAAATCGGGCATATTTGTGTGGATCTACTTCTTAGTTTTTTTTTTTTCAGTTCCATTGACTTATATGCTTATCCTTTTTTCAATAAAATGATCTTGATTTCTAGAGCTGTATAAGGTCTTAAGTAATGTAAACTGATTCTTTTCACATTATTATTTCTTAAAGTTTATTTTAGGTATTCTGTTCCCTTTACTTTTCCACGAAAGTGCTAGAGTATTCTTGTCTAAATATATAAAATATCATGTTATAATTTTGATATTAATTGTATTAAACTTGCATATCCATCTTTACTATTGAGTCTTCAAATTAATATTTACTCTTCAAATTCATAAACATGATATGTATCTTTTATATGTCTTCAAATTAATATTTACTCTTCAAATTCATAAACATGATGTGTATCTTTTATATGAGTCTTCAAATTAATATTTACTCTTCAAATTCATAAACATGATATGTATCTTTTATATGAGTCTTCAAATTAATATTTATTCTTCAAATTCATAAACATGATATGTATCTTTACCTTTATCAAGGTTGGATAATTTCAGTTTTTAAATACTACACATATTTTATTAGATTTACATTTAAGCATTTCATTTATTTTAGCAATTGTAAATGGCATAGTATTTTTATTTTGGTATATATGTGAACATTGATAGTATATAAAAATGCAAATGAGTTTTGTGTGTTTATCTTGTTATCCTGTGACCTTGCTAAACTATCTTTTTAGTTGTAGGATTTTTGTTTGTAAATAGCTTGGGTATTTCTATGTAGATAATCATATCATCTGCAAAAAGTTTTATTTCTTTCTATCTGATCTGTATGAACTTTTTTTTCCCTTGACTTACTACACTATCTACAATTTCTAGTACTCTGTTGACTAAGAGTGGTTAGAGTAGAAAAACTTACTTTATTCCTCATCTTTTTAGAAAAACATTCAGTCTTAGATTACTAGGAATGATATCAGTTATAGACGTTTTGTTTGTTTTGTTGTTGCTTTGAAGATGGCTCTATCTCAGATTAAAGAAGTTTCTTTTATTACTGTATTTCTGAAGTTTTTATTATGAAGGAGGGTTGGGTTTTGTCAGATGTCTTATCTGTATAGGTTGATGTGAACAGTGTTTCTTCTCTAGACTTTTAATATGGTAGATCACTTTGACATTGGGTGAACTGTGGTAGTTAGTGCTTTTTAATGCATTATTAAAATTGACGACTTTAAGTTGTTGAATCTGTATCTAGATATGTTTCTACTGTTCCCTAATTATTTTTTTTATGTCTGTAGGATCTGTAGTGACATCCCCTGTTTCATTCCTTGTAATTCTAAATTGTATCTTCTCTTTTTTTCTTTGTTAATTTTGCTAGGATGTGTCAATTTTATTAATGTTTTCAAAGAGCCAACCTTTTGTTTCACTATTTTTTCCTGTAGTTTTGTGTGCAATTTTATTAATTTCTGTTCTTTTCATTATTCTTTCCTTCCTACTGCTTGATTTGGGTTTATTTTGGTCTTTGTATATAATTTAGTCATTGCCTTAGGTGTTCTATAATCTGTATATAACTTACTACAGCTCAGTGATTTCATCATTTTACATGTTTGGGTATAGTTTAGAAACTGGACCTCTCTTTACTTTCCTTTACCCTCTGTTATTTATAACACTAGTGCTTTAAATATTTCCTCTGCATACATTTGGACCCACATCAGATGTCCTTTTCACTGTTTTCTTCAAATGTCAAACCTAAATTAGAAAACTCAGGAATAGAAGGAAAGTCTGCTGTATTTACCCATATTTTTGCTTGCTTTGTTTGTTCCTTCTTCCTGATATTCTTAATGTTACAGTGTTGATGTTGGCCATGATCACCTAGCTAAATATACAAGCACATTCAAAAAGGGCAGAAATTTTTATGTAAACAAGTAACTATGCCAGGAGAAAACTAAATAAAATCACAATTCAAATTTACCAATTGTGTTTCCATATAGAAATAATAGTTGGAATCCTAGCTTGGGCTTAAACAATTAATTGAACACTCAACAGAGTTTGCACTTGGAATTAAGTTAATGGGTTTATTCCATTTACATCATTCTATCATTAACATAGCAGATTCTGTTACTAAATTAAAATTCCAGTGTGTCACATTTCAAGGGGAAAAAGAAGTCTTTTAAAGTTATGTTTAGTGAAGTGGATTAAGTCAGAGTTATAGAATTTCCTTTTTCAAGCACGATACTCCCAAGAGAACTTGTTAAACTTTATTTCCACAATGTAATGTATGCATTTTAAAATATGTCATTTCAATATACAATGAGGAATTTTTATTCCCACACTCCTACTTCTGTAAAACTCCTAAATTGTCAATTTACTTAGGAAGTTGGGAGACATTTTCTTTTTAATTCAGGATGCTTAATTGGATGCCAGTCTCTTAAATTCCTTGACTAGTTTCTAAAAAAAAAAAATGGGTGCAATATAATTTGGAAAAAATGTGCGAACCATCTTATAAAAAATGTGGGTGGATGCCAAATAAATTTATGCATACTAATTAAGATATCTATTCATCTCAGTGAATTTAACATTATGAAGCAAGTTTTTAAATTAATGGTACATGTACCTCCAGTAATGTCATTTGTTAACATGATGTCTACTGGTAGAAAATCTTGCCGTTAAAACATACAGATAATTATCTGTAATTAGCATGTATATTTTGCTTGCAATTTTCATTACAATATTATTTCAAACTTATGGGAAAATGTCAAGAATAGTAAAAGGAACTCCCCTAAGAAGTCTGATCCAGCTTAACTATTAGTTTGCATTTTCCCCATTTGCTTTATCATTTTTTTCTGTAAATATGCATATGAAAATTTTTATGAGCTATTTGAGAGTAGGTTGGAGACATAGTGCCCCTTTACTCCAAAATACTTTAGTATTTCCTATATAACCATATTACAGTTAATAACATGTAGAAATTTTACCTGGATACAATACTACTTAATCTATATCCCATATTCTGTTTTTTTTCAGTTGCCCCAATAATATTCTTTATGGCTATTTTTCTTTTTCCCTGGGCCATGAGCTCATACCGGTTTGTGAGTGTTTTGTCACATCCCTCTAGTCTTCTTTAAATTGGAACACTTCTTCAGACTTTCTTTGTGTTTTTTTCACTTCGACATGGAAATGATTACGGGCCAGATATTTTGAAGAATGTCTCTAATTTGGGTTTGCTTAATGTTTTTTCATGATTATATTTAGGTAACTCATTAATATTAGGGCTTCTAACAAAAGTGATCATATATCTTTTGGAGTGCATCATATTGAGAGTTGATGTTGGTTTGTCAAAATTGGTGATGTTGGTGCTGATAATTTGATTGAGGTAGTATTCACCAGGTTTCTTTAATGTAAAGTGACTGTTTTTCCTCTGTAATTAATAATTAATTTATAGGTCATACTTAGAAACCTTGTAAATATCAATGTCCCATTTCAAACTTTCATTAAGTAGTATTAGCATGCATTGATAATTTTCTAAATCTCTCATTCTTTCTTTTTATATTTATTCATTCTATTTATAGTTAGCATTCTACTGTAAGAAGAAATATCCTTCCTCCAATTATTTATTGATATCTTTAAATCAATAAATTATAAATTCTTATTTTATTCAGTGATTTATAACTTGTTACAATCATTTTCAAGCTCAAATTTACTTAGAATTGGCCACTCAGGATCCTTCTAAACTGTTTACTTGTACTTTTTGATGTGACTCATTTTTTGAGCCTTTTCTTACTTTCTCTTTTAACAAGATGTCCCAGGATCAACACTATCCTATTCCTGAAATAAGTCTTTAGGAACTATTTATTTATTTATTTAGTCCTTTTGGTGCTACAATACTTTATAGGATCAGGTCATAGAGCCAGTCTTGATTTCCTTTAGTGGCAAATGATGTTTAGGAAACAAAATTTGGATGTTACACGAACTCTTTACTATTTGTGTATCAAGATATCTAGGCCCTTTCATCAAAGGATAGGATTAGATAGGATTAGATAACTATTTATCTGTCTATGTATCATTCTACCTGTGTATCTATCCATCTATCTATAGATCTATCATGCATCTGTCTGAAAAATGATTCTATGCCATAGGATGCAATTTAATTTCCCCTCTTAAGCTTATTTCTAACGCCCCTCTCCAGTGGTTCTCACAATCTTCTATTCTCTAAGCTCAAACCTAGAATGTTTGGAAATTAGTTTTAGAATTGCAAACACATACTACCATGAAAAGCAAAATAAATTTGAATCCAATATTTTTAGTTTCTTTTTCTGTTTGAGATAAAATTTATACACATTGAAATGCACAAATCTTAAACGTACAATTAGATGAGTTTTGAAAAGTGAATACCCATGCAACTCATACCCTTATTAATGTGTAGAACATTTTATTGCTGCATAAAGTTCCCTTGTTTTCCTTCATGTCAACTCTCTCTTCTCTCTCCAGAAGATCCATTTCTCTGAAAAGTTCTTCAGCATAGATTAGCTTGGCCTATTTTAGAATTTCACGTGCATGGACCCATACATTATGTGCTTTTTGTTTTGTTTCTGGCTTCATTGTCTCAGGATATGTGTGAGATCCACCAGCATTGTTGTATCTTTTATATATATAATATATATATATTCTGAGTCATATTTTGTTGAATGAATACTGATATCCTTATGCATTTCCTTATGCATTTTTTCTTTAGACATTTGTATTGTTTCTAGTTGTGATTATTCTGAATATTACTGCTATGATAGTCATATACAAGTCTCTATGGATAATATATATATATATATATCTCGAGTAAACATCATAGTGTATAATTGCAGAGTTATAGAATTGGTATATATTTATCTTTGTAAAAATCTTTTTTTAAAAGATTTTATTTATTTATTTAATTGGCAGAGAGAGAGACAGCGAGAGGGAACACAAGCAGGGGGAGTGGGAGAGGGAGAAGCAGGCTTCCCACCAAGCAGGGAGCCCGATGCGGGGCTCGATCCCAGGACCCCAGAACCATGACCTGAGCCAAAGGCAACCGCTTAATCGACTGAGCCATCCAGGCACCCCTCTTTGTAAGAAACTTCTAAAGATTTTTTTTTCAGAGTGGTTCACTTTACAGTCTCACCAGAAATTTAGGAAAGTCTGGCTGATCTATACATTTGCCACCATTTGGTGGCATCAGGCTTTTCTATTTTTACTTTTTTTTTGTTTTTCAATTATATTTTATTTTTTATTTTAAGCATTTTAGTATGTGTATGGTAGCACATTATAAATATAATTTGCATTCATTTTGCATTTGGCTGATGATTTCATGTGCTGACTATATGAATATCTTCTAGAAAGTGTTTTCAAGTTTTTAGGCATTTTAATTACTGTGTTTGTCATTTTATTGAGTTGTAAGAATTCTTTATGCTGCCTACCCATCCTTAGCAAACATTTCCTTTCAATTTATGGTTTGTCTATTTTCAGAATAATTTTTTGATGAGAAAAAGGTTATCTTTTAATTTCTTCTTGGGTTATTTTTTTTCAATTTGAAGATGTAATTGGCTTTATTAAGCAATTTATGAATAGAACAGTGTTCCTCTAGCAAGCAAAGAAATGAGTGATGAGTTACTAAGGCTCTGTTAGTTTTTACTTTTTAAACCATTTTTTTTCTTTCTGTTCTTCAGGTTAGATAATTTCTGTTGATATATATCCAAGTTCACTAATTTTTTTCTCTACTATTTCCAATTTGTTGTAATTGAATTTTTAAAATCTCAGATTTTGTACTTTTTAATCCTAGAATTTCCATTTAATTAAATTTTCAAATTTCTATTTTACTGCCAATATTCCCGTATATTATTTCATTATGATTATGTTTTTAAGTCCTTGAACACATTTAAAATAACTTTGCATTAAAGACCTGTGTGAAAAATCTATCTCGATTGTGTCTGTTTTTCTTTCACCATAGGTCATATTTGTCTGTCTCTTCAGAGATCTAATGATGTGTGGTTATATGTTGGACATTGTAGATATGAGACAGAGTGTAGATTATGTTGTTGTTTAATCCTGACATTATTTTGGTTCTGTCAGAACTGATTCAATTCCTGATTTGGGTAGATCTCTAAGTTGTGAACTTCGTTCCTAGGGCATATCACGATTGCACTGTATGATTCCAATTCCTTAATATGGACATTCTGCTGTCTTAACTGAATGCCTGATGAATTCACTGAGGTCTCAGCACTTCGGTTGAACTGGAACTCTAATATTTCCATTTCTACTAAGTCATTGACATCTCTATTCAACTGTCAGTCCTCTGACAGGTGTTCTCTGCTGAGCCTTGTGTAATCTCACCCACAGTAAATGCCCACACAGACATGTGGGCTCCTCTTTCTGCATACATGCCAACATGACTGGTGTGTTGTCACGAATTCTAGCTGCTTTGCTTAAATATCCCGGAACTCTTGCTTCTGCCTCCTTCGCTCACCAAAACTGCTGTTCCACTTCTGGTCCATTTTCTTGCTCTACTGCAGGAAAGTGCTCAAGGCAGAAAGCCAAGGCAATTTTGATATGATTGATACGTTAACCTCACATGTTTTTCTTCTTTAAAGGACCATATTCCTATGCTACCTGTTGTTCAAGGTCAACGGATACTGTTCCTTCATATATTTTGTTCAGTTTTACTGTTGTTTTCGGTAGGAGGCTAGGGCTAATACTAGGTATTCTGTTTTGGCCAACACTTGAGGTCAGGAGCAGGTATTTTCATATAAAAAATCATTATATTACTTCATAAAACTTTTTTTCTCCCCTTCCCCCCAGTTTATTAGGGATATCATTGACATACAGAATCCTATAAGTTTAAGGTATACGGCCTAATGATTCGACTTACATGTATTGTGAAATGATTGCTACAGTAAGTTTAGTCAACATCTGTCATCTCATGTAGATACAAAAAAAGAGGGAAAAATGTTACTTTTTTAAATAGACTACAGCAAACTTTAGCTGTATGAATGAATTTTTATGCTCTGTGTGTGTGTATTATTTAAATTGCCTAGATATCATATCTAATAAACTCAGCTCTATCTTCTTTTTTTACAAAAATAATTATTTATTCATTCCAGAGAGAAAGAGAGAGCAGGGGGAGGGGCAGAGAAAGAGAGAAAATCTCAAGTAGACCCCCACCCACCAAGTTCAGAGCCCGACATGGGGATTGATGCCAGGACCCCAAGATCACCACCCCAGCTGAAATCAAGAGTTGGACAGCTAACCAACAGAGCCACCCACGTACCCCTTAGCTCTATCTTCTCATGTAGTCTTTTATTTTTCATTTTGTAAAGTGGTGTAAATTACCACCAACTTTCTAAAGCTCTTTTTTTTTTTAAAGATTTATTTATTTATTTGAGAGAGAAAGAGAGAGCAAGCTCAGGATAGGGAGAGGAAGAGAATCCCAAGCAGACTCCTCAGTGAGCCTGGAACCCCTCGTGGGGCTCGATCTCACAACCCTGAGATCATAACGTGAGCTGAAACCAATAGTCATTTGCTCAACCGACTGAGCCACCCAGGTGCCCCAAAAGATCTTTAAGAAATAAAGGAGATAATCTACTTGAAAATTCTTTTAAGCTATAAAGTGCTAGAAAATGAAAGGCATTATTATTAGTCCCCCCACTTATCTTCAGGGGATACATCCTAAGATCCCCTGTACATGCCTGAAACCGGGGACAGTACCTAACTCTATATTGTTTTTTCCTATGCATACATACCTATAATAAAGTTTAATTTATAAATTAGGCACACTAACAAATTAACAACAATAACAGTAAAATAGAACAACTATAACAATATGCTGTATTAAAGTTATGTGAATGTGGTCTCTCTCTCTCTCTCAAATTATCTTATTGTACTATACCTACCCTTCTACTTGTGAGGATGTGAAATAAGATGCCTACATGATGAGACAAAGTGGGGTGAATGATGTAGACCTTGTAACATTAGCGTTAGGCTACTTTTGACCTGACAATGAAAGGAGATCATCTACTTCCAGATGTCAACTGACCTGGAGTAACTGAAACAGGATAGGGGAGAACTACTCTATAGGGCAGAAGTAAACTTTAATTCAGTCTTTGACCACAAATTCCAACAGGGAGAAGTTAGAGTTGATAGTTCTTCTTCTTCTTCTTCTTTTTTTCCTTTTTCAAGATTTTATTTATTTGAGAAAGAGAGAGAGAGAGAGAGGGATAGCACAAGCTGGGGGAGGGGCAGAGACACAAGCGACTCTCTGCTGAGCAGGGAGCCTGACGCAGGGCTTGATCCCAGGACCCTGAGATCATGACCTGAGCCCAAGTCAGGCGCTTAACTGACTGAGCCACCCAGATGCCACAAGTTGATAGTTCTTACTGGTATTCATTCTCTTTGATATTTTTGATAGCATTAAAGTGGTTAAAATGAGATTCGATTTTATTTTCACTGAGCAAGTAAAGATGATCTAACTATTCTAAGTTTTAAATAATTAGATGAAAAATAGGAATTTTCCTATAGTGTATCTTAATTTCCTAAACAGATGTAGTTATAAAGTAAGTATATGTGCTGCCGAAGTGACCACAGTTATAGAGTAAGTAATACCATAGAATAATATTGGTTGTTTTAGAAAATACACCAGTATCTTCACATCTAGGTCTTCCCCTTGCTGGTGACTTCCTCAGCTCTGTATTTTTTACCTACCATGTGAATAAATTAACTTTTTAATTTAAATGAAATGCTTCTTTTTTGTCAATAATAAGTTATTTTATGTAAAAGTTTAATACACTGGCACTGTTTTTGTTGTTGTTGTTATGTTTGTAATGAAACATTTAAGAAATGCATTATTTTATTTACCTGAATATTTTCCCAAGGCTCCCCTTTGGTAGAAAATTAGTTTCTTGAAAATACAAGCCAAATATGTTAGTCATAATTTTATGGTTTTAAAAAAGAATAACAGTGACATAAGAATGTTTGGCATGGAACACAAAATCCTATTAGCAGCAAACATCTGGGACAGTTGAAGAGTGGCACACACCATGGGAATCTATTACAGGGCTAATCATTCTCCTGAGTTATTTCTGGGGATCTAGAGGAGAAATTCTGTTGTCTCAGAAAGGGACATTTACTTCTTCCCAATTTAGCAAAATTAATTTAAATTGGCTGGCAACTTATCACACCATCTGCAGGGGGCATTCCAAAGAAGGAAGAAGGCAGAGAGAAAAAGCATCCAGGCACCATTTAGGAAAGGTAGCAGGGGTTTTAAATTTGAGGTAAAAGGAAAGGGGAAACATGGTAGTCACCAAGCCATCTAAGATCATGTTTTTCCAGAGCCTAAATGGATTACAATTGCTCTCCATTTCCACTACTTATTTCCATTAAGTAGCATGACCTGATTTTAGATTTGCTAATACTCCATGCAGGATGGATTTCTAGCAAGGCATGTGCCTCAGATTGGAGAATGATAAACACAAGGAAGATAAAGGTTGCTCCTCTGGAGTTTATGGATACATTTTGTACTGCCTGGTTTTAGGGAAGGTTCTGTGACCAGTCAAGGAAACCAGGTAAAGGCAATTGGGAGAAATACACTGATTCATTGTGAGTCTTCTCTAGAAGACAAGGAGAGAGAGAAAGGGAGAAAAAGATGAGAGACAGGGAAGGAAAGGAGGGAAGTAGGGGGAGAGATAGAAGGGAAAAGAGGAGGAGAGAGCAAATACTATAAGAAGGGTAACTAGAATGATGTGCAGATAGAAGAAAAGGGCACAGGGAAGAGAAGAAGTGAAGTAGAGAGTAAAGAAATAATATAAATTTTATGTCAAGTATCTCTTGGTTCAAAATCCTTATTTGGGGGCTACTTTAAAATTCTCTTTATACTTGGCTAACCCAGTTATGTATGTGTAGAGAAAACAGACATCCAGTCTTTTTCAGTGAGTGATGCTCATGATCACAACAGTACCCATGCATAATCCCAGCTAATTGGTCACAATTGAACAACAACTCAGATGATCAAACAGAAAACCCACTGCACTGATTAAATGCATCAAGCAAAAGCTATTAAGAAAGAGAAGGTATAAGAAACAGGTTGGAGCATGTTTCTCCTGATGCATATATATATTTTTTTCTCTACCAAGAGTTAGGAGGAGAAGTTCTAAGCCCTATTCTGCTACCAGTGGCCAGTACTAACTTCAGTGGTGAAGGAATAGCCACTGCATTCTGAGCCCAGTGCAAGTAAGCGTGTACATGTGTGGATGGAAATTTTTGAGTTCTTGCCGCCCCCCTTCTTCTTCTTCTTCTTCTTCTTCTTCTTCTTCTTCTTCTTTTTGTTGTTGATACTTATGGATTGTTAGTTTTCTTTCTCCCATTTATCCTGCATTTCAGAGCAAAGCCAGATCTATAAAGTATCATTTACAACAATGTCCAACTTCTGCTAACGAACATTTCTCAAGATAGAAGGCAATATGCGGGTGGTCAGAGGAATATATGCTGCTAAATTTTATTTTTTTCAGCAGTACCATATGTGCCATCCCTAGTATATTTTGGATTAAATTATATTCAGTGAAATGATCTAGAATATAAGCATTATTTTTTTCTTCCTTCCTCCCTCCCTCCTTTCTTCCTTCAAGAAATATGTTTCAATCACTATAGGACTCATTTACAAAATAACTTTTGGAATAGAGCCTACTTAGAATTACTCATTATTTATTTCCCTAGCATTTCTCTTAAACCTTGGTGCTGCATTCTGCCTTCACCCAGATTTGTCATAGCGCATTTGATTAAAATAAGTAAAGATTTTTGGGGGGAGAAATTTACATTTCTATTATAAATTTATTTTAACTATATTTGTGTTTCCCTTAAATGAAGAACTATATCTACCTTTTTATATTTTGGTTCAAATTTTTAGTTTTCTAAAAATACTTCCCATAGATCTCTGAAATCATTTATATTCATTATTACATTCACCAAATATTTGTTGAATTATTGTTATGTATCAAGCTTTTGATTACCATTTGAGGGTAAAAAGATGTATAAGATAGTCCCTGAAGATATATGGAGATAATTGCAGTAAAATCTTTAAGTAGAACAATGGATATCTACACAGAATACTTTGGGAGTACAAAATTTTTATAAATGTTTACTGCAAATGGTGGGGAAAATTCCACAGAAATGGTTAATGGTTAACATTTAAACTTGGAATTTCAAGAGATTCATGAGGAATGGAAGGTGGTGGGTAAGAGTAGAATATGTGAGGAACAATCAACATTAGGGGGAGGAGAGGAGAAAGGGTAAGGTGGAAGTATTTATTCATTTAGCAAATAGTTACTGATACCAGTCACTCTTCCTAAGCAATGGAAATACAGTAGTGAATGAAACTGGAAAAAAAAATCCATATTTGTGAAACTTACATTCTAGTAGGCTTACACTGACTGTCTGTGAAGGGACTTGAATGCCGTTATAAGGAGGTTCATCTAATAGAAATTTAGAACCCACTGGGTCTTCATTAAGCTTGTGACTGGCATGATGGTATCCACATATAAGAACAGTAATTTTGCGGCATTTTAATGGACTATAAGGAATGATGAAATATGAAATAATATTAAAGGAGTGTGGAACAAAGTTAAAACACAGGTAGAAGATGTAGAGAAGAGGGAATATAACAGGTGTTTAAAAGATAGAAATTATAAGACTTGGGGACTGATGAATAAGACTTGAGTAGACAAATATGAATTTGATATTTTTGACGTAAGTGATTGAGTCTTTAGAATTTGGTGTGTGTGCATGTGTATGTGTTTGTAAAGTCAGCTCCTATTTCTTTTTTTAAAGATTTCATTTTTAAGTAATCTCTACACCCAGTGCAGGGCTTGAACTTACAACCCTGAGATCAAGCGTCGCCTGCTTTACTGACTGAGCCAGCCAGGCGCCCCTCCTATTTCTTGAATTCCTAGTAAAAATAATAAAGAAAGTGCAGATTTGGGGGCACCTGGGTGGCTCAGTTGGTTAAGCATCTGCCTTCAGCTCAGGTCATGATCTCAGGGTCGTGGGATGGAGCCCCAGTCGGGCTCCCTGCATAGTGGGGAGCCTGCTTCTCCCTCTCCCTCTTCTCCTCCTTGCTCCACCCCCCCCCGCTTGTGTGCTTGCTCTCTCTCTCAAATAAATAAATAAAATCTTAAAGAAAGTGCAGATTTGGGTGAATGCAGAGGAGGGAGAAGAGATGAGCCATAATGCTGAAATTCTGATATATGTGAAATTTAGAGTTCAGGAGAAAAGCCTAAATTGAAGCTATTTGGGGCCATCTAATGTGTGTAGTAGTTGAAAGGTTGGCAATAGAAAGAGGTCCTGTGCAAAGGAGAGTCAAAGAAATTTTAATAAGCAGGATACTTAGATGAAGTCATCAGAGACTACTTATTTATTTGTTTGTTTCTTTTTATGAAGCTCCGTTGAGCTGTCAGCATTAGGTGTTGAACTTGCAGTTGGTCTGGTTATTAGATCACAGATTTATGGTTGGAAAAGACTATATTTTTAAACACAAACATTAGAGTTTATCCCAAATTATTTTTCACACACATGAAGTATGAGAAGATTCTCTCAAATGTGTTTTTTGCTCCAGAAACTTTTGTTGCACAAATGGTCATATTCTGAATTCACTAGGATATCTCACTTTCAAATCAATCAATCAGTATTATAATTGTTTATTATGTGCCCAATACCAGGCTAGGTGCTGGAGTACCCCTCCACCTCATCTATGCAACACATTTGAGAACTGCTCAGAAACCAACCTTGGAATCGATGGTTTGATTCCTAGATATATCTGTTTCTGTGTTAAACAAGCCTTGGAAATTGTGTACAATTTCATCTTCAGGTTGTACTCTGTGTGGCACCGAGAATTTAGTTTCTAGCTTTTTGAAAGAATAAGTTATAAGCCAATCTGGCAGTCGAGTAGAGGACAATGTTATGGTTAGGATATTCAATAGTTTCCCCAGAAAACAGGATTGATGTTTCCATTATGACACAATGCCTTAAATACAGCTATTTACTGCTGCCTGCTATGTTCTCTTTTCCTTACTCTTTGTCTATCTCTGCAAATTTTCTAGGCTAGACATTCAGTGGTGATCTGAGGGCCCATAATTTTGAGAATGATTCAGGGGCTCCCTCTCAGGGCATAAACATTTCATTCACTTGTGTCAGTAAACCAGCCTGCTGTAATTGCAGAGAGAGCATTTTGTTCCTTTGCATTTTCCTGTGAGTGAAAATGCCCCACATGCCTAGAAACCTACCTCCGGGGATGCCTTGACTTAGGCAATTCCAGAAAGAGGGGGCTGTGATGCCTAGTTTCTGGAAAAAAAATAAAATAATGGAGAGCAGTAGCCTATACAACCTTCTGTTTCATATTATAAGCTATTCAGGAGTCAGATCTGTGGACAAGATCAAGGAATAATACAATGAGAACTTGGTGAGTTTTCAGCTTTCTCCATGAATGTTATTTTGGTCATCCTATTTATTTTCTCACAGTGTTCAAACACTTAAAAGAAATAGGTTTATGTGTTTGCCTTGATGGAGAGAAATTAAGGGAGACTCCATGAAAAGTTGGTTTTTTATCTCTAGACAGTCTGTGTGCATGTGTGCATGAGAAGTAGCCCCAAGGAATACCCTGCAGATGATGACAGACCCCTCAAAACCCTTAGTAATCTGAAGCAGAGTCAAGGTTCTGGTGTGCACATCCTACCAGCACCCATACTTAACTAAAAAGACATAATAATAAACCATAAAGGGTCCTGGGGCTGCAAAATGTAGAGACCTGGATGGATACCCCCACCCTGTAAATGTCTTTGTTGACTTTTCTTTCTATACTCTGTATTCCCATCATAGGACCAAGCTAAAATTTATTTTATCCTTGCCTTGATTTTTCCCTTTTATAAATTAATGCTTTCAGATTTTTAATACCTTTATACTTGGACTTTGGTTTCTATTTTATCTGCAGTGAATATGTATCATTTTTTTAGCTAGAATAAAACCTTTAGTGTGTCTTCTATTTTTTTCCTTTAATTTAAATGAAGTAATGATAGTATTTTTTTCATTAGGACCAGTGACATCAGAAATCAAAAGGTTAAAAAAGGGGGCATCTGATTAGTTTCGGCTCAGGTCATGCTCCCATGGTTTGTGGGACCAAGTCCCACATTGGTGGTCCTCACTTAGCAGGGAGTTTGCTTGAAAGACTCTCTCCCTCTGCCCCTCCCCACTCTCTCTCTTTCTGTCTCTCTATCTAAAATAAATAAATGAATCTTTTTTTTTAAAAGGATAAAACCAAAAGGATATGCACAGGATTGCCCATCATAGGATGGTGGGGAGTAAAGATGTAGGAATAAGCCAATTTTACTCGAGTAGCAGTGTGTTTTTATGATTGGAATGTTCAATTTTCTCTTTAGAGAAAAGAAATAAATATTGCATTTTCTTCTCTTCCTGTCCCGCTCCATTCCTTCTATTCCTCATTCTTCTGTATAGAATCAGAATATCTGGATTGAATCTTGGGAAACAAAGAACAAATATTATTGATTAGTTTATTCAATAGATATTTACTGAACTCTTACTACAGGTCAGGCACTGTGCTACAATATGACTTGGGAAAATCTTGCTTTTGGTAGTGGGACTACCTGCAGCTGGCTTGGGGTGAACACTGCCCGTGAGGGTAGCATTTCAAATGTACTGATTCTGAAAAGGAGGAAAGGACTGGGGGGAGGAGAAGTTAACTAGGATTCTTTTTTTTTTAATTTTTTTATTGTTATGTTAATCACCATATATTACATCATTAGTTTTTGGTGCAGTGTTCCATGATTCATTGTTTGTTCATAACACCCAGTGCTCCATGCCGAACGTGCCCTCCTCAATACCCATCACCAGGATAACACATCCCCCTACCCTCCTCCCCTCTAGAACCCTCAGTTTGTTTTTCAGAGTCCATCATCTCTCATGGTTTGTCTCCCCCTCTGACATACTCCCCTTTTCTTCCTCTCCTGTTATCTTCTTCTTTTTCTTTTTTCTTAAAATATGTTGCGTTATTTGTTTCAGAAGTACAGATCTGTGATTCAACAGTCTTGCACAATTCACAGCGCTCACCGTAGCACATACCCTCCCCAATGTCTATCACCCAGCCACCCCATCCCTCCCACCCCCAACCACTCCAGTAACACTCAGTTTGTTTCCTGAGATTAAGAATTCCTCATATCAGTGAGGTCATGTGATACATGTCTTTCTCTGATTGACTTATTTCACTCAGCATAACACCCTCCAGTTCCATCCACGTCGTTGCAAATGGCAAGATCTCATTCCTTTTGATGGCTGCATAATATTCCATTGTGTATATATACCACCTCTTCTTTATCCATTCATCTGTCGATGGGCATCTTGGCTCTTTCCACAGTTTGGCTATTGTGGACATTGCTGCTATAAACATTGGGGTACACGTACCCCTTCGGGTCCCTACATTTGTATCTTTGGGGTAAATACCCAGTAGTGCAATTGCTGGATCGAATGGTAGCTCTAATTTCAACTGTTTGAGGAACCTCCATACTGTTTTCCAGAGTGGTTGCACCAGCTTGCATTCCCACCAACAGTGTAGAAGGGTTCCCCTTTCTCCACATCCCCGCCAACATCTGTTGTTCCCTGACTTGTTAATTTTAGCCATTCTGACGGGTGTGAGGTGGTATCTCATTGAGGTTTTGATTTGGATTTCCCTGATGCCGAGCGATGTTGAGCACTTTTTCATGTGCCTGTTGGCCATTTGGATGTCTTCTTTGGAGAAATGTCTGTTCATGTCTTCTGCCCATTTCTTGATTGGATTATTTGTTCTTTGGGTGTTGAGTTTGATAAGTTCTTTATAGATTTTGGATACTAGCCCTTTATCTGATATGTCATTTGCAAATATTTTCTCCCATTCTGTCGGTTGTCTTTTGGTTTTGTGGACTGTTTCTTTTGCTGTGCAAAAGCTTTTTATCTTGATGAAATCCCAATAGTTCATTTTTGCCCTGGCTTCCCGTGCCTTTGGCGATGTTTCTAGGAAGAAGTTGCTGCGGCTAAGGTCGAAAAGGTTGCTACCTGTGTTCTCCTTTAGGATTTGGATGGACTCCTGTCTCACGTTTAGGTCTTTCAACCATTTGGAGTCTATTTTTGTGTGTGGTGTAAGGAAATGGTCCAGTTTCATTCTTCTGCATGTGGCTGTCCAATTTTCCCAACACCATTTGTTGAAGAGACTGTCTTTTTGCCATTGGACATTCTTTCCTGCTTTGTCAAAAATAAGTTGACCATAGAGTTGAGGGTCCATTTCTGGGCTCTCGATTCTGTTCCATTGATCTATGTGTCTGTTTTTGTGCCAGTACCAAACTGTCTTGATGATGACAGCTTTGTAATAGAGCTGGAAGTCCGGAATTGTGATGTCGCCGGCTTTGCTTTTCTGTTTCAGTATTCCTCTGGCTATTCTGGGTCTCTTCTGGTTCCATACAAATTTTAAGATTATTTGTTCCATTTCTTTGAAAAAAGTGGATGGTATTTTGATGGGGATTGCATTGAATGTGTAGATTGCTCTAGGTAGCATTGACATCTTCACAATGTTGATTCTCCCAATCCATGAGCATGGAACGTTTTTCCATTTCTTTGTGTCTTCTTCAATTTCTTTCATGAGTATTTTATAGTTTTCTGAGTACAGATCCTTTGCCTCTTTGGTTAGATTTATTCCTAGATATCTAATGGTTTTGGGTGCAATTGTAAATGGGATAGACTCCTTGATTTGTCTCTCTTCTGTCTTGTTGTTGGTGTATAGGAATGCCACTGATTTCTGTGCATTGATTTTATATCCTGCTACTTGACTGAATTCCTGTATGAGTTCTAGCAGTTTTGGGGTGGAGTCTTTTGGGTTTTCCACATACAGTATCATATCATCTGCAAAGAGTGAGAGTTTGACTTCCTCTTTGCCGATTTGGATGCCTTTGATTTCTTTTTGTTGTCTGATTGCTGTGGCTAGGACTTCTGATACTATGTTGAATAGCAGTGGTGAGAGTGGACATCCCTGCCGCGTTCCTGACCTTAGGGGAAAAGCTCTCAGTCTTTCCCCATTGAGAATGATATTCGCTGTAGGTTTTTCATAGATGGCTTTTATGATATTGAGGTATGTACCCTCTATCCCTATACTCTGAAGAGTTTTGATCAAGAAAGGATGTTGTACTTTGTCAAATGCTTTTTCTGCATCTATTGAGAGGATCATATGATTCTTGCTCTTTCTTTTGTTAATGTATTGTATCACGTTGATTGATTTGCGGATGTTGAACCAGCCTTGCAGCCCAGGAATAAATCCCACTTGGTCGTGGTGAATAATTCTTTTAATGTACTGTTGGATCCTATTGGCTAGTATTTTGGTGAGAATTTTTGCATCCATGTTCATCAAGGATATTGGTCTGTAATTCTCTTTTTTGATGGGGTCTTTGTCTGGTTTTGGGATCAAGGTAATGCTGGCCTCATAAAATGAGTTTGGAAGTTTCCCTTCCATTTCTATTTTTTGGAACAGTTTCAGGAGAATAGGTATTAATTCTTCTTGAAATGTCTGATAGAATTCCCCTGGGAAGCCGTCTGGCCCTGGGCTTTTGTTTCTTGGGAGATTTTTGATGACTGTTTCAATTTCTTTAGTGTTTATAGGTCTGTTCAGGTTTTCTATTTCTTCCTGGTTCAATTTTGGTAGTTGATACATCTCTAGGAATGCACCCATTTCTTCCAGGTAATCTAATTTGCTGGCATAGAGTTGCTCATAATATGTTCTTATAATTGTTTGTATTTCTTTGGTGTTGGTTGTGATCTCTCCTCTTTCATTCATGATTTTGTTGATTTGGGTCATTTCTCTTTTCTTTTTGATCAGTCTGGCCAGGGGTTTATCAATCTTGTGAATTCTTTCAAAGAACCAGCTCCTAGTTTCATTGATCTGTTCTACTGTTCTTTTGGTTTCTAGTTCATTGATTTCTGCTCAGGCTTAGTGTTTCTTGGAGACAACCAGACTTTCAAGATATTCCTCACCCTGGACTCCCCTCTACATAATGGGCAATATGACTGGATAGGATAAGTGGCCTGCCTAAGTTCAAGAACCTTATCTCTTTTCTCCATTGGATCTGGGAATCAGTGGGTGGCAACATGAAAACTGGCATGTGATTTGCTCCTATCTAGGCTGTCTGTGTTTTGGACATCAAAGTCTACTTAGACAAATACAAATAAATTAAAATGGCCTTAGTTCCTAGTCTTTTAAAGACTAAATCCCAAAAGAAGGTTTTGAAAGTGGGAAAATATGTGTTGATATATGTTGAATGATCATGCTACTTAAATGAACTATTTAAATATATCTTACAGCCTTATAGCCTATTTGCCTATAACATAAAGGGGAAAAGAAAGAAGAAAAATCTGAGTGGCATTTTATAAGGTAGTGTTTTCAGACACATATAGGAAGATGAGATGATACAAGTAGTCTAAATTTTCCCTGACCGTATACATTTAGACATTAGATACATCTAAGACCCAAATGGGTAGATGTATCACTCATTCCAGCATCCCTCTTCTCAGATTTTCATCTGTGCAGGAGATATTAAACAGAGAGGATTAGTCAAGTCTTACATATTCTCCTGGGTATTAGATTCCAAGCCAGTAATGAAGTGGAACTTAAGATGAACCGTAAAATATTTGAAATGGTGGCCAACTTCCCAAAGCTCAAATACAACACAAATAAAAAGGCAGCTAAAATAAAATTGGTAGTAGGGATAAAGATGGATAAACAATCTAATTAAAATGTGACCTAGTCACTCAACCTAACAGTAAGAGAAATCTGAAGGATCAGTCCCTCCATTACAACTACCAGAGAAAAGACAGAAATAAAGAAACAAAACCAAAAATCATTAAACTTTATCTCCACTGTTGTTTTATACTCCATATATTTAATATAATAAAGTATAAGTCATACAAAGACATAGGAAATTATGGTCCATAATTAAGAAAAACAAAGTCAATAAAAAATTATCTTCATGACTCAGGAATTGGAATTATTAAGCAAGAAAAATAAAGTAATAATTATAAATTTTAAAGAACTGGAGAACAAACGTGAAGCAGAAAATGTTGAGTGATGGGGAAAATGTGATTTGGAGGAGGTAAATAATTCATATAGAAAAGGCAGATGGCAAACAGGACTATCTACTCAAAAGAGAACAGGACTATCAAAGAACAGAGTTGAACTTAAGTGATGCTCATTTGGCATTTATAAAGTGTCAAGCAGCATGTAATGCATTTTTATATATGCTCCTGATTCATTTATACCATAATGCAGTCATGCATTCATAATCCAAAATTTTATAGATAGGAAAATTGAGAGACTGATAAGTCATTATGTTGCGTGTCTGATTTGGAAGCTGACCTCGCATAGAAGCCTAATGCTGTTGCCATAAATCACACTAGCAGTGAGAAGACCAAAAGAAGAGAAAGGAGGCTGAAGGGAGGATATGTATTGTAGATGAGAATATGATATGGGAATTATATACCAATTATGGGAAATGTATATTTATGTTTATTTTTATTCTTAATTGTGGAGAGTAACTTAAAAGCCATTTTCAAAACTTCGCACAATATAAAATTATTACAATATCTGAGTTTATGAACCCTGTATAAGTTAATTCCAGCTGTGCTATATTTGAAGATCCCTATAATGCAGTGGTTCTCAATGCACAGAAATCCCGCCCCACCCCCCGCCACACACACACCCAGGAGATATTTCACAATTTCTGGAAATATTTTTGATAGCCACACTGTCAAGATTCTAGTGACATCTAGAGAGTAGAGACCAGGGGTTCTGCAAAACATCCTACAATGTATAGACAGTCCCACTCAACAAAATGTTGACATTGCGAAAGTTGAGAAATGTTGCTATGGTGGGGAATATGCTTGACAACTGGGGCAAAAATTGTTCCAAAGTAAACACACTGATAATAAGCCATCTGTGAAAAAGATTCTGCTTGCCTTCAAAAGCCCAGGTCTACGCTAACTCAAAGGGATACATGCATCCCTATGTTTGTTGCAACATTATTTATAATGGTCAAACTATGTAAGCAGCTCAAGTGTCCACTGGTAGATAAATGGATAAAGAGGATGTGGTGTAAACACACAGACAGGACTATTACTCAGTCATTAAAAATAATAAAATCTTGCCATTTGCAATGACATGGTTGGCTCTAGAGAGTATAATGCTGAGCAAAATAAGTCAGTCAGAGAAAGACAAAATCATATGATCTCACTCATATGTGGAATTTAAGAAACAAAACAAACAAGCAAAGGAAAAAAGAGAAAGAGAGACAAACCAAGAAACAGACTCTTCACTACAGAGAACAAACTGATGGTTACCCGAGGGAAAGTGGGTGCAGTGGGGGATGGAGGAAATAAGTCACCAGGACTAAAGAGTACACTTATCATGATGAAAAAACAAAAACAACAACAAAAAAAGCCAAGTTCTTTTTCTTTAATATTCATATACCTTCAGCGAAATAACTTTGAAAAGTACATCCATTATTTCACTGAATTAACTTGAGATCTTTTGGGGATCCTCATTCTTTACCTTGTTTTCTCCACAATATATCTCAGGGTAGGGATGTAAACACAAAGATGAGGGTCAGGAACAAGCTACAGTTGCCGGTGGAGAAGAATGGCCAGAACAAGGAGGTAGTACTCCTGAAACTCCAAGCAGTTTGCACTCAGTGGTCACATTCCATGACACAAGGGAGAAACTGTTCACGTCATTTAACTGTTCACCTAGAGGCAATGCAATCACCTTATCAAAATTTGTAACTTCCAAGATTAACCTTCTGTGCTTTTGCTTCTTGAGAGAAAACTTCTCTTAGGTTTAAGATTATTCTTTCTTTCAATTCTCTCCCACATGGCTGGGTATAGAAATATCATTGGTTTGTGTTTTACACCAAATTCCACAAGTTAGATAAGTCCTGAAAAAAAAGGGTGTGAACTCTCTTGGTCTCATCTTGCTCACTTTTAAAATAGATAATACCAAAATAACAAGTTTATTATCAAATAAAGACAATAATTCATAAAGTATCTAACACAGAATAGGTATAGAGTAGATACATGGAAGTCTTAGTTTTCTCTCCCTAATATCTTACTAATGAAAAGAGAATCTTTCAGGACCATCTTCTGACTTTTGTGACCTAGTTTGAGGACACTGGATTCACAAAATGCTAATGTATGGAATCCTACTGCCAAAATATATACACTGGAAACAGTGGGAATACAAAATTATAAACAAAATCCTGTATTCTACTCTTACCTCTTCCTTGACATATCTCTATAGTAACACAATTTAGAAAGAGAGGTTGAAAAGAATAGAATCCCTTTGAATTTGTGTATCCACTTAAGCTTCCTTTGTTCACTCATAGGTGTTTAACTATATTTAATATTTTCTGTAAAATTTACTTTGAATATTTCCCTGTCCTTGGGTTTCACATACAACGTTCAAGGTCAACAATGTTTTCTTCGAAAAATATATGCAAATGATTCCTGTAATTGTATTATTTAATGTGGCAACTCATATAGGCCCTCAAATAGGGTTAAGACTTAAGTGGACTTGGAGTAACATTCTAGAAATTATAATGCTAACAATGTCAAGAAAATGATCTCAGTACATGTCCAACTGTTCTCTAGATTTCTCTATATGTTTTTTTTAAAGATTTTATTTATTTATTTGAGAGAGAGAGAATGAGAGATAGAGAGCACGAGAGGGAAGAGGGTCAGAGGGAGAAGCAGACTCCCCGCTGAGCAGGGAGCCTGATGCGGGGCTCGATTCCAGGACTCGATCCCGGGACTCCAGGATCATGACCTGAGCCGAAGGCAGTCGCTTAACCAACCGAGCCACCCAGGCGCCCTTCTCTATATGTTTTATTTGATTTGCCATATAAAGGTTTCTAAAACTTAAATCCATTACGAAACTCTGAAACCTAGCTAAGCCTCAACCATTAAGCCTTAAATTGTATAGCTTTATTTAGAAAATTACTACAGTAATATTCTAACTAAATGTATATTGATAAATACACATAAATATGTAAATATATATTTAGCTAAATAATATATTTCTCTAGAGCTGGAAAGGATATTAAAAAGTTATTTAATCTCTCCCTATTTAGTTCAGAGATGAAAAACTGAGGTCAAATACATTTAAAAACTAAATACATTTAAAAAACTATTCTAAAGTCACAAAGACTGAACTGATATCCTGATGTCCTGAGTCTAAGTTCTGAGTTATTTGCACAGCCTTCTCTATTCATAAACCTTCAGAGCCATAATTGGAATGTAGTTATCAAGACAGACTTGCAGAATCTGTCACTTTTTTCAATTAATTTTCTCAGCATGTTAAACAGGCAACAATGCAGATACACTCATGATTATCTTTTTTAAAAAGAAGCTAGAACACGAAGACAAAAGTTAACTCTACAGCAGAAGACATAACTGGTGAATGGAAAGAAACATCTGTTTGAAGAGAAGTTTATGTGATTTGACTTTCAAAAATAAACCTCCTTTACTGCCTATATAAATAAATCTGATCATGCACTCGGGATAAAAGAATAAGATTTGGGGGAAATAAACCATTTTAACAAAGTAGACAGTAGCATAACCACTTAGGTATAACACTTTCTCGATTTGGTAGATAAATGTATAAACCAAATCAAGAAAGTGTTATACCTATTGGTCTCAATATTTTTCAGCCTCAATTCAGATGAAGGATGAGTCATATCTCATCGCAATGAGTTTATTTTTAGCTCAACATTAGTAAGAACTTGGAGAAACACTGGGTAAAAGCCAGTAAATAGTTTGCAAATTTTAAAAACCTCTCCTTGCCAGATGATTTTTTCACATCCTATGTGATATACTCCTTCTGACTTAGGGTTTTGAGGAATTCATGCATGAAGAGTCTAACAAGTTACTAACTTCCAAATCCTGGTTGTCTTTATGTTCTTCCACAAATTATTCCTTGGAGTTGTTTGAGAGTGGGAAATTTGAGCTGGATTGATATTTATCCACTCTAGACTGACATTTTTAAATCTTAAGGTAATTAAAAATCACAATAGGGCTAATAATGAAATAGTGAAAACAGATTAATTCACACAACCTAGTTTTATAATGATGGTAGAATTCGTTGTAACTGATTTACTTTTATTTGCCTTTGTTTCTACCAGAACTCTTCGAGGATTAGTCAACTAGTGGATTAAGGAAATTTACACAGAAAGGAAGCAAATATCCAGATATTAATTTAAAGGAATTATATTTTTACTCAAGAATCATCAAGAACATTAAACATGTATAATTCTGAATACCATCAATGTATATTTTTCTCTCCAACTATCATATAATGTTTGAAGCCTTTCATTTGGGAAGCATCTTATGATACTATTTTTTATATAACTCTTAGTCACCTCCATCTTTTCCCCAGATCAAGTCCCTTTTTTTGATGCAAGCACTATATACAGCTAATTCTCCATGCACAAAAAAGTCCAAGGGAAGTGTCCTTGTTCTCTGACTCTCATGGCTTTACTATAATGGTCTTCTGTATCCTCCACCCCGAGCATGTGCATGTTCTCTCTCCCTCTTCCCCCTCCGCTCTCCTCTTATACTGCTGCTGAAGAGGCTGTTTATCATGTGCCATCTTGAAGGGGCTTCCCAATACCCAAATATGGGACAATTAGGTAAAAAATAGTGACAGTAATAGATTAGGATCCATAGAATAAAACAAATATCCACAAGGTCATACTGATGTAAATAAATAGACTAAATAAATAGAATGAATTGACAACTCTTTCTTACAAAATATTCCAATTAAATACAGGAAAAAGGATCGAAACAGAAAATCACCCTTTGGCAAACCCACAGAAATAATTTTGGTATCAGTAAGTGCTAATATCAATAGGTAAAAGTATGATTAAAAAAAACAGGATATTTACATTGTCTCAATGTATCTTACTACTTATTACTTATTAGGTACAAAGGAAAAAAAATAGTAATTTTACAATGGAGAAACCTGGCAGATACCACCTTAAAACTTATTATTACTAAAAATAAGACAAATTGACATCTTGTGCCTCTTCATATGATGCACTGAGGCATAATATCACTTGGATGATATTCCACCAGAAAAATAAATAACTCCCAGTTCTGCATGTAAGCAGCCTGGGAGTTGCCACTCTGCCCTAACAATAAGGGGAAAACTGAACAGATGGAAAAATCAATAACTCTCCTTGGATCTACAAGACAGGGAAGGACACAGGGCAAACTGCTCCCCCCAAGATTGGAGGCAGATAGGTGAATACAGAAAGTCATAGCTTACTAGAACAAAGATTGATGAGTAGAAACTCTCATGGGAACCAGGACCAGAACAGAAAAACCTGAACTATAATTGATGAATTGCTGGAGGTTCAGTGTGGACATCTCTAAGAGGTAAAACAAACAAAAAAAAAACAACAACAAACCAACAAAACTTCAGGGGGTCCTAGACATAGGGAGGCCCCCAAACTCTGTGAGATTTATATTCAGGCAATCAACCAGAATCTCACAATAAACATCAGAGAAAAATCCTCTGATGCTTTTGGCAGGGGGTGCAGAAGAGGAACCATTAGGAAATACTGTGGAGCACTATTCTTAACAAAGCATGCCTTCAGGAGAAACTAGTTACCCAGAGCCTAACTTGTAGAGGTGTGATCCTAGCCAAACTGACATGGGGGAAGCGAAATGTCCAATTCCAGCCAGCTCTAGCCTTCCTAGTGGATAAGGAAGACATCATAAGAGGACAGATGTATAAGGCAGGCAAAAGACAGGAATCTTAAAAAGAATGAAAAAGAAATGCTAGAGAACAAAAACAACATGACAGAAATGAAGAAAGCCTCTGATGGACATTTGAGTAGACTGGACACAGCCGAGGAAAGAATACCTGTGTTGGAGGAAACTTCAACAGAAATCACCAAAATTGAAAAGCAAAGAATAGGACGCCCGGGTGACTCAGTCAGTTAAGCGTCTGCCTTCAGCTCAGATCATGATCTCCGGGTCCTTGGATAGAGCCAAGTGTCCTGGAGCTCCCTGCTCAGTGGAGAGTCTGCTTTTCCCTCTCCATTTGCCCCTCCCTCTGTCCCTTCCCCCACCTGTTCATGCACTCTCTCTCAGATAAATAAATAAAATCTTTAAAAAAAAAAGAAAAAGAAAAACAAAGAGTAGAAGGATGAAAAAAGAAAGGAAGGAAGGAGAAAAAAAGAGAGAAAGAAAGAAAGAAGAAAGAAAGAAAGAGAAAGAAAGAAAGAAAGAAAGAAAGAAAGAAAGAAAGAAAGAAAGAAAAGAAAGAAAGAAAGAAAGAAAGAAAGAAAGAAAGAAAGAAAGAAAACATCCAAAGACAGTGGGACAATTACAAAAGATAATATACATGATATAATGGAAATACCAGAAGAAGAAAGGAACAGAAGAAATATATGAAACAATAATGACTGAAATTTCTACAAATTATTGTCATATATCAAACCACTGATGTATGATTTTATGAAACTAAATATGTGACAGAAATTATACAAAGAATGGAAAGGTAGAATTAGGATTTGTTATAAAAAATACTATCCATGAAGTGGTACAATGTTATTTGAAAGTGGACTTGGAGTAGTTGTAAATGTCTACTGCAAACCCTAGGATGACCATTAAAGAAAGGGGAGGAAAGAACTGCAACTGATATTAAGAAAGAAGAGATAATGGAATTACATAAAATGCTCAACTGAAACCACAAAAGGCAAAAAAAAAAAAAAGTGAAAGACAAAAGTAAAAACAAAGAAAAAGGGCAAGAAATAAAACAACAAATATGATAGATATTAATCCAACTATATCAGTAATCACTTTGAAAATCAATGGTCTTCATGTACCAATTAAAAGAGATTTTCAGAATGGATGAAAAAGCAAGGTTTAATTGTATGTTGTCTACAAAAAACTCACTCTATATATGAAGACATAGATTAAAAGTAAATGGATGGAGAAAAATCATGCCATGGTGACATCAACCAAAAGAAAGCAGGAGTTCTATATTAATTTCAGACAGAGCATATTCAAAGTAAGAAAAGTTATCAGGAATAAAGAAGGGCATTACATGATGATAAAAAGTTCAATTCGCCAAGAAGATATAATAATCCTCAACGTGTGCACCTAACAATAAAACATCAAACTACTTGAGGCAAAACTGATAGAACTATAGGGAGAAACAGATGCATCCACTGTCACAGTTGGAGAAATCAACACCCCTGTATCACTAGTAGACAGATTCAGCAGCAGAAATCAGTAAGGACACAGTTGAACTCAACAATACCATCAATCAACTGAATATAAGTGACATGTATAGACGACTTCATCCAACAATAGCAGAATACATTTTCTTCTCAAGCTCATATGGAATATTCACAGAGGTAAACCACATTCTGGGCCATAAAATGCATCTTAACAAATTTAAGAGAATGGAAATCACATAATATCTGCTCTCAGACCACAGCGAAATTAAACTAGAAATCAAGAATGGAAAGATAACTGGAAAATTCCACAATACATGGAGATTCTTCTAATTAACACATGGGTCAAAGATGAAATCTCAACAGTAATTTAAAAATACTCTGAACTAAATAAATATGAAAACACAACTTATCAAAATTTGTGGGATGCAGTGAAAGTAGCGCTCAGAGGAGAATTTAAGGCATTGAATGCATATATTAGAAAATAAAAACCTAAAATCAAAAATAATCTGAGTTTCTACCTTAGGAAAGTAGAAAAAGAAGAGGAAATTAAATCCAAAGAAACAAGAAAAGGAATAAGAATAATTAGGGCAGAAATCAATGAAATTGGAAATAGGAAATAAACAAAATCAAAAACTGATTCTTTGAAAAGATCAATAAAATTGGTAAGCCACAAGCCAAGCTAACTAAGGAAAAAAGAGAAAAGACAAATTTCTATTATCAAAAATGAAAGAAGATACATTACAAATCCTATGGACATAAAATGGATAATAAAGGAATATTATGAATAATTCCATACCCACAAATTTAACAACCTAGATGAAATAGATCAATTTCTTGAAAAGACACAATTTACCAAAGTCACATAAGAAGATATAGACAATCCAAATAGCCCTATATCTATTAAAGAAATTAATGGAAAGCCTAAAGTTAATGAATTAAACCTTTATCTCAAAAAGATAGTAAAAGGAGAAAAATAAAAATAAAAAAGTCGTCTAAAAGCAGAATCACAGCTTCCCAAAGGTGTCCACACCTTAATCCACAGAACCAGTGAAATTAGGCTGTATAAAAACAGGGAATTAAGACTGCAGATGAATTAAGGTGTTAACAGCTAATCTTAAAACAGGAAAATTATCTAAGTGTTATCTGAGGAAGCCAAATGTATTCACAAGGGTCCTTAAAACTAGAAGAGGAAGGCAGAAACTGAGGTCAGAGTAATGCAGTCTGAGGATTTGACCTAACATTGCTGACTTTGAAGATGGAGGCAGGATGCCACACACCAAGGAAGGTGAGCAATCTCCAGAAGCTGGAAAAATAGAAGAAAGATATTCCCCTAGAGCCTCCAAAAAGTATCACAGACCTGCAGACACCCTGCTTTACTTCTGTCAGACTTCTGATCTCTAGAACTGTAAGATAACACTAAACCATTAAATTTGTGAGACTTTGTTGCAACAATGATAGAAAACTAATGAAAAAGTATAAGGAAGAAAATAATAAAGAATAGACTTGAAATCAATTAAATAACAAATGTAAAATAAAGATGACATCTTGGTTCTGTAAAAGGACATAAAAAAAGAGATGGTATGAATAGCTAATGTGAGAAGAGAAAACAGGCATTAGAACAAATGATAGAGATTTTTAAGTAAAGGAGACTGACCAACCTTTGAAAATGTAAATAAAACAGATAAATTCTTAGAAAAATATAATTTACTAAAATTGATGCAAGACAGAATTTAAAAAGTTGAATAATCCCTTACTACACAAAATCAATAAGAAATGAAAACATTAATCAAAGAATATTCCAGGCAGGCTCCTTGCCAGTAGAATCTAACACTGAAGGAAGATATAATCCAAGTATTACAAAAAGTCTGCCAAAGAACATGATATTTGACCAGATATTCATGAATAAAAGGTAATTGCAGGCTAATCTCACTTATAAACATAAATGTAAAAATCCAAAGAAAACTATTATAAAATCAAATCCAGGATAACTAATGAGGAACATGCACTTTGAGCAAATTTAATTTACTCAGGAATGAAATGTTAATACTAGAAAGTTAAGTTACAGAAAGAAAGTTAGGGGGACGGAGCAAGATGGCGGAGAAGTAGGAGACCTGGATTTCATCTGGTCTCAGGAATTCAGCTAAATAGGGATCAAACCATTCTGAACACCTACGAACTCAACAGGAGATCAAAGAAAAGAATAGCAACAACTCTCTGAACAGAAAAGCGACCACTTACTGGAAGGTAGGATGTGCGGAGAAGTGAATCTGAGGCGATATTCGGGAGGATAGACGGCAGGGGAGGGGGCCTCCGTCAGCCATTTCTGGCAAGTGATAGAGCCGTGGAGCACAAAATCAGAACTTTAGAAGTCGGCTCCGCTGAGGGACGTCACTCCAGTGGCTAAGCTGGGGGTGGAACCCTCACAGGACAGTGTGGTCTCAGGACCCTCGGGGGTCACAGAAAGACGGGGGTGCCTGAGTGCGGCAGAGCTCCCAGGTATCAGAGCGGGGAAGCCGGCTGCAGGGACGGAGTCGAGGCACAGGCTCTCAGCTTGGGGTTGCCATAAACTGTGATCCGCAGCCCAGTCGGGCCACTGCTCTTCCAGCAGGGACCCAAAAAGCGGCAGAGCTGGGGAGGCTCCCCTTCCTCCCACGGGAGGAGCAGTGCGGGAGCGCACCGCAGGGATCTGCTAGGTTTGGAGACTCCACACGGGGTGGGGTGCCAGAGATAGAAACGCTTGATCACAGTCCGGGTGACCACGGAGTGCGGCCGGAGACCGGGGAAGTGGGAGTGACTGCTTTTCTCTGGGGGCGCACTGAGGAGCGGGGACCCGAGTTCTCAACTTCTCCGGGCAGAGATTGGGAAGCCACCATTTTCACTCTGGTCCTCCAAAGCTGTACCAAGAGCTTCTGAACAAAAGCTCCTAAAAGCAAACCAGAACAGATTGCTGAGCCCGGACCGACAAGGGAGGGGCAATTATACCTCCAGCAAAGACATGTGGGAACCACGGCAACAGGCCCCTCACCCAGAAGATCAACACCAACAGCCTGCAAGCCAAGACCAAGTTTACCGATCAAGGAGAACAGAACTCCAGCGCTAGGGGAATACCGCACATAGAATTCATGGCTTTTTCACCATGATACATTAGTTTTTCAAAGTTAATTTTTTAACGGTTTTTTTTAAGTTTTCTTTTTCCCATTTTCAACCAACATCAATCACTTTTTTAAAAAAACATTTTTTATTTTTCATTTTTAGAGTCATATTTTAAACCCTTCAAAGTAGTTACCCTTATTTTTGGCATATATATATATATATATGAGGTGTTCTCTCTTTAAAATTTTGAGATACAATTTCTTCTAACAGATCAAACTATATCCTAAATCACTAGTGTATGGCTTTGTTCTAGTCTCCTGTCTGATTACATTCTCTCCCCTTTCTTTTCTTTTCTTTTTTTTTTTAAATCCTCTTTTTTCTTCAAACAACTTCTTATCAATTCCTTTTATAAAATCTTTTATAATTTTACCTTTACAATTATCTTCCATCCCTTCATTGTATCAACCCTTATTTTGTACATATATAAGTCTTTCTTCCTTTAAAATTTTAGGAGGCACTTTCTTCTAACAGACAAAAATACACCCAAAATCTACTGTGTGGCACTGATCTATGCACTAGGCTGATCATATCTGATCATATTCTGTTTTTGTTTTGTTTAGTTCTATTTTTGTTTGTTTTTCTTTTTCTTTTTTTCTTTTTTCTTTCTATCCATTTCTTTTTTCTTTCTATCCCAGGTCTTTTCTGATTTGTATACAGTATATTTGCTGGGGATGTAGTTAACCTGTTAGCATTTTGTGCTCTCATTCATCTATTCTCCTCTGGACAAAATGACAAGACGAAAAAAACACCTCAACAAAAAGAACAAGAGGTAGTACAGTCTGCCAGGGACCTAATCAATACGGACATTAGTACGATGTTGGACCTAGAGTTCAGAATCATGACTTTAAAGATACTAGCTGGGCTTAAAAAAAGCGTGGAAATAATTAGAGAAACCCTTTCTGGAGAAATAAAAGAACTAAAATCTAACCAAGCCGAAATCAAAAAGGCTATTAATGAGGTGCAATAAAAAATGGGGGCACTAACTGCTAGGATAAATGAGGAAGAAGAGAGAATCAGTGATATAGAAGACCAAATGATGGAAAATAAAGAGGCTGAGAAAAAGAGAGAGAAACAACTACAGGATCACAGGGCAGAATTTGAGAGATAAGCAATACAATAAGATGAAACAACATTCGAATAATTGAGATTAAGGAGAAGAAGAAAGAGAGAGGGGGGCAGAAGGTATATTGGAGCAAATTACAGCAGAGAACTTCCCTAATGTGGGGAAGGAAACAGGCATCAAAATCCAGGAGGCACAGAGAACCCCTCTCAAAATCAATAAAAAGAGGTCAACACCCCGACATCTAATAGTAAAACTTATGAGTCTCAGAGACAAAGAGAAAATCCTGAAAGCAGCTTGGGAGAAAAGATCTGTAACGTACAATGGTAGAAATATTAGACTGGCAACAGACCTATCAACAGTGACCTGGCAGGCCAGAAAGGACTGGCATGATATCTTCAGAGCACTAAATGAGAAAAATATGCAGCCAAGAATACTATATCCAGCTAGGCTATCATTGAAAATAGAAGGAGAGATAAAAAGGTTCCAAGACAAACAAAAACTAAAGGAATGTGCAAACACAAAACCAGCCCTACAAGAAATATTGAAAGGGGTCCACTAAGCAAAGAGAGAGCCTAAAAGCAGCATAGATGAGAAAGGAACACAGACAGGGGCGCCTAGTGGCTCAGAGGGTTAAGCAACTAACTTCGGCTCAGGTCATGAACCCGGGGTCCTGGGATAGAATCCCACATTGGGCTCCCTGCTCAGCAGGGAGTCTGCTTCTCCCTCTGACCCTCTTCCCACTCATGCTCTCTATCTCTCATTCTTTCTCTCTCAAATAAATAAATAAAATCTTAAAAAAAAGATCTGTTTCTCAAAAAACAAAAAAAAGAAAGGAACACAGACAATATACAGTAACAGTCACCTTACCAGCAATACAATGGCACTAAATTCATGCATTCCGATAGTTACCCTGAATGTAAATGGGCTCAATGCCCCAATCAAAAGACACAGGCTATCAGATTGGATTAAAAAACAAGACCCATCCATATACTGTCTGCAAGAGACTCATTTTAGACCCAAAGACACCCCCAGATTGAAAGTGAGGGAGTGGAAAACCATTTAACATGCTAATGGACAACAAAAGAAAGTGGGGTGGCAATCCTTCTATAAGACATATTAGATTTTAAAACAAAGACTGTAATAAGAGATGAAGAAGGACACTATATCCTACTTAAAGTATCTATCCAGCAAGTAGATCTAACAATTGTAATATCTATGTCCCTAACATGGGAGCAGCCAATTATATAAGACAATTAATACAAAAGCAAAGAAACACATTGACAACAATACATTAATAGTGGGGGACTTTAACACCCACCTGACTGAAATGGACAGATCATCTAAGCAAAAGATCAACAAGGAAATAAAGACTTTAAATGACACACTGGACCAAAAGGAGTTCACAGACATATTCAGAACCTTCCATCCCAAAGCAACGGAATACACATTCTTCTCTAGTGCCCATGGAACATTATCCAGAATTGATCATATCCTAGGTTACAAATCAGATCTGAAATGGTACCAAAAGATTGGGATCATTCCCTGCATGTTTTCAGACCACAGTGCTTTGCAATTAGAACTCAATCACAAGAGGAAAGTCGGAAAGAACTCCAATACATGGAGGCTAAAGAGCATCCTACTAAAGAATGAATGGGTCAAACAAGAAATTAAAGAAGAATTAAAAAAATTCAAGAAACCAATGAAAGTGAAAACACAACG
>NW_027397114.1:2563787-2589503 GCF_003265705.2 Callorhinus ursinus
TTTTTTTTGTTTTTTGTTATTTTAGTTTTAAAACTTAACACAGACCATGTGATTCATAAATGGATGAATTGTTCTATAGGCAAATCATTTATTAAGCTAGTGAATGAAAATTAATGGAAATTGGTAAGGATGGATCTTAGTATGAACCATCATAGAAACCCGGTAAGAAAGCTGAACAGTGAATGAAGTTTGATAACTATGGAATTAGTTTACCTTTATATGAGGCCAAGGTAAAAACAAGATCTGCATACACAAACAAATGCCTCCTCCACATTCACCATCAGCCACAACTGTCTTAGATACAATAAAAATATCATTTAACATTTTAATCTTACAATAAGAATGAAATTGTTATAAATCCCTGTTCGAGTCTATTTGAAAGTTCTCTGCAAAAATTTTTCACAAAGTGTAGAACATATGTTTCAGCTAAAAGCTCCCTTCTTCCTTTAATTTCATGTATTTGCCTAAGAAGTACATTAATTACAACATATACTTTCATAAAAGATTATAGTACAGGACTTAGAGTATAAAACTCAGTCTAAAGTACAGTTCAAACCCCAACGTTATAAATAAAGCCAACTGTTCTGAATATGAATGTAACTGTTCTGAAATATTGCCTGTGATGCTGTGTCTTTATTAACCTTAAGAGTGCAATATTTGCATTTAAAGAAAGCCTTCATGCTGATATAAAGAAATGTCTGAACTCTGAAACCAGTAAAGTGGCCTGTTCTCAGACAAAACACTATAGGAAAAATATATTTCCACACAAGGTCAAAAATACTCTCTAAAAATATTATTCTTAACCCTAGGCAATTCAGAATTTCTTGGTCAGTAAATAAATTGTGTATCTGGGAGAAGGAAATATTCCCCTTACCTCTCTTGAGTTCTTTTGGCTGGTTTGATAATTAAATTGACACAACACAGATTAACAGAAGAAAAAAAAATTAATTTGTATATAGGTACAGTGGTCTCACAGATATGGAATCTAAGAAGTGACCATGGCAGGCAGCTTTTATACTTTTTAAACAAAGAAACAATAAATCTGTGAGGAATTGACAAGACAAGGAAACTTAGGTTTGGGTATTAATTAGGAAGAACTGAAGCTGAGTGTATTTACTGAGTTTTCTCAGACCTGAGTTCCCTGTGGTGATAAGGATGCCTCTGGGACTAGGATACAGGTACAGGGAGGGTACCTTTCACATAGGAGATTTATTTCCCATTTTCTGAAGACAAAGGAGGGTCAGTGATCCTTTTGCAGTGGTTGTTTCTTAAGTACTTTAATTCAAAATAATCACTATGTTACCATGGCATATCTGGGGTTGTCCTGCCCTGAGCCCCAACACAAAAAAGTGAAATACATATCAGTTGCTTCTTTATTCTCAGCCATGTTGTCTATAGACCATTGGCAATTTATATGCCCAGTAGAAGTCTACCATCTTGGTGTAGTAGGTTCATATCATATTCATTAGCTATACACAGGGCTATTAACTTTTAAAAAGAAATGTTACTATAGCTAATTGCAGTAAGATCACCTACTCTTGGTTGTGTGTTGACAGTGGTGGTGGTTCTAATGGGTCAGCAAGCAGAAACAATAGGTTATTCCCACAGTAGATGAAATGCTATGCTTAGTTCTATTTTTGACCCATTTGCCTTTTGCTGATTCATCTGAGATTGGAGTATTATTTGGTACCATGTAACAGCAAACTCAGCTAGTCTCAAGGGAAAAGAAATTTCTAGTGTGGCCTCATTTGAACTGGGATCTAACCAACTGAGTTAAAGAGGACCCTTCAGGGTGCCTGGGTGGCTCAGTTGGTTAAGTATCTGACTTCAGCTCAGGTCATGATCTCAGGGTCCTGGGATCTAGCCCTGCGTCTGCTCTGTGCTTAGAGGGGAGTCTGCTTCTCCTTCTCCCTCGGCCCCTGCCCCAGCTAGTGCTCATGCTCGTGCAGTCTCTCACTCTCTCAAATAAATAAAATCTTAAAAAAAGAGGACCCTCCAGCCCAGTTAAACCTATGAACAGCTGCAACTCTGGTCAACATCTTGACTGTAACCTCTGAGATATATCAAGCCACAACGGCTCTGCTAAACTGCTTCCAAATACCCAGCCCACAAAAACTCTGAGAAAATAATTATTTTAAGCAACTAAGTTTGGATAATTTGTTACCAAGCAATATATAATTAATAAATTGAGCTCATCCTAGAAGCACTCCACTACAGGGAGATACAAGATGTTTAATTTAAGTGAGTCTCCTCACATAATATTAAGGTAACGGGCCCAAATAAAGTTAGTGACATATAGTTCTCCAGAATCTCAGTTAAGTGCATATCATCTCTCTAATTGGAAAGAAAAAAAAATCACAATATTGTATAAACCATAGATAAGCATTAGCCAGAATCACATTAACACATTTTTCACATGCAGGCGCTTTTGTTTTCAACCTATCTAATAATGTCTTCAACAGTCTCCCCTGGAAGTTTTTAACCTGTCAAAATGGCACTTAGACATGCAAACCATTAGTGGAAGAATATAAAGACACACTGTGGATTTTTTTTTTCTTGGTTCAAATAAAGCTTGTTAGAAAACAATGATTTCTATCCTTGCTGAACATTTACAGAAATATAAATGTGACTTAGAATATCAAATTAAGCATTGAGAGGTAAAGTGATAAACAGTAATGAGAGGAAGAAGATTAAATTAGGTTCCTGGACCCAATTCCAAAGTGTGTGTGTATGGAGAGGGGGGTCCCCAACACCAACAACAAGCAATACTCCAGACACCAGCTCGACGTTCTACAAATTCAACTCAATCTGACACTCTCTACCTGGAGATGTGTCAGTTCCTACAGGTTAAGGGGTCAGTCCTAGAAGACTGCCCCCACTTTCCCCACTTCAGACACCAGTTGCAAACCCTAGCTGTTACCGGTACTCTGACCAACTGGCTGCAGATCAAAGGTCCCTATAACTTCCTTCTTGGACTTCAGACATCAGTTTCAAGTGCAAGTTGTCACCTGTACTTCTGACCCACCAGCTATAAATCAAAGGTTCCTAAGACCTTGCCCTCAGGTTTAATTAATTCTCTAGAATGGCTCACAGAACTCAGAGAAATATTTTACTTTTTGGATTAACAGTTTATTAACTCAAGAACAGCCAGATGGAAGAGATACACAGACCAAGGTATGGAGAAAGGGTGCAACACTTCCATGCCCCCTCCAGGTGCACCATTCTCCCAGTACCTCCAGGTGTTCACCAACTTGGAAGCTTTCCAAACCCTGTTCTTTTGGTTTTTTGATGGAGCCCTCATTACATACACATGATTAATGAAATCACTGGCCATTGGTGACTGGTTCAACCTCAAAGCCCACTCTCCTCACTGGGTATCAGGGCAGGTGGAACTGAACCTCTAACTGCATGGTTCCCTCTCCTGGCTACCAGCCCTCCCCCACCCCTTCCTTAGGTGGGGGTCAAAAAGTCACCTCATTAACATAACAGAAGACACCTCTGTTGCTCTCATGACTTAGGAAATTCCAAGGGTTTTGGAAACTATGAGTCAGGAACCATGGATGAAGACCAAATGTGAATGAGAAATATATTTTGGTCAAATATTTATTTCTTATATATCATAATATTATAAAGACATTCAAGGATTAAAGTCAACTTTTCAAACTAGAGTCAGAAATGTTGAGTGGAAATCAAGTAAGGAGAGAGAGTGAACATCATTTCAGTGAGGTTTTCTAGGAATTGAGCTCCTTTTTGATAGAACAAAAAATGTCATGCCTCTTTATTACATGTGACTATACTCTAAGAATATTATAGCCTTAGAGTAAAAACTGCTTTGTACCATAAGCAGCGCCTGAAATAAGTTTTTAGCATTATTTCAAGAATAAATATAGTTTTAAATAAAATTTGTAATGTTAAGTTACTGTCCCATCTTTCTTGATTATTTTTGTCTTAAATATTGGCAAAAGTATTAATACAGCTTCCTAGACTAGTTCATATGCTATCACAGTATTATAATAAGTTAGAAACTACTGTATTAGAGTCACCTTGTGTTCACATACACATGGAAATATAGCTCCTGACTCTGGTTTATGGGTTCACATGAACCGAAACTCCATCGCTTCCACAAGATTTTGTTACACTGTAGCTTTGCCGCCACCAGTGAAATTAAAATAGGTCTCTGTAAACTAGCTGAACTTCAGAAATGGTTCACCACTTAAAGACATTTGAGTTCCTAGACATTAGTTATACCATAGTTTGCTTTCACATGGATACTTCACAATAAAGATGCTATATTAATTAACCTTATGACTAGAGGACAGATTTTTGTCATTAGAGAACATTACCCTACAATTTTTTTGTTTGTCTTATTTTCTTTTATTTTTTGAGACGTGGGATAGGGATGCAGTTTACCTGATTTGGAAGCCCAACTTCCTTCATAAGTGGAATATTTGCTCTCTGTGCTGGAATATCAGTGTGAAAATGAGATTGAAATGCTCTTGGTTTCAAAAAACGTAAATGAGCAAACAGCTGTAAATCTAAGGACTGTGTGAGAAACCAATTTGAAATCTGAACAGAGAGGACATCCATTATTCAAATTGCTATCACTAGACAAGTATAAAGTTTATTTGATGCAAACATAATTTCTGAGAGGTAGCTAAGAATTTTACTCTTGAAATGAAAAATAAAACTCTATCTGCAGAGCTTTGGCCTAGAATAGTCTTATATGATTGTAGTATCTGTGCTTTTCAAGTCTTGTATATCAATTGATAGAATGAAAAGAAATATGGATATCTTTCTTTCTTGGTAACACTATATTTAATAATGATTTCATGAATAAAACTTCTATTGGGAATAATGAAAATTCTGATCCAAAGCAACAAAATCCTAACACCTGAAGTAATTAAAGCATATCTTTGTTCTTTGCTGAAGGAACCTAAATCAAATAGGTATGTAATCAAAATATGATATAATCGTATTTACCAAACTATTTAATAGAATTCAAAAGAATCAAACTATTAAGCCAGAAATAAAATAAAAGGAAGAAGAAATCAAGTATCAAGTAATGAAGCTGAGATAAAGCATAGGAGTTTATGAGAGTGAAGAGGCGCAAAGTTTGGTGAGAAAATTAAACCAGAAATCTATATACAGAATGGAATAACATTTTCTCACAAAAGAAAAGAGAAAAGCAACTTAAAAATACAATCATTTAAAATCTCTGGAGGGGTGCCTGGGTGGCTCAGTCAGTTAAGCGACTGCCTTAGGCTCAGGTCATGATCTCGGGGTCCTGGGATCCAGCCCCAAATCGGGCTCCCTGCTCGGTGGGAAGCCTGCTTCTCCCTCTCCCACTCCCCCTGCTGTGTTCCCTCTCTCGCTGTGTCTCTCTCTGTCAAATAAATAAATAAAATCTTTAAAAAATAAAAAAAATCTCTGGAAATTGGAGGACACCTGGGCGGCTCAGTCAGTTAAGCATCTGCCTTCGGCTCAGGTCACGATCCCAGGATCCTGGGAGGGAGCCCCGCATCGGGGCTGCTTCTCCCTCTCCCTCTGCTGCTCTCCCAGCTTGTTCTCTCTCTCTCTCTCACACACACTCTCTCTCCAATAAGTAAATAAAAAAAATTTTATTTAAATAATAAAATCTCTGTAAATTGTTCTAAGGCCCTACAACAAATGGAAAAACATTCATTCAGGAAAATCTACTAGATCTCAGTAGGTAAGAGTCCATGGCATTGGAGACTTGACCATTCACTTGCCCTGAACTACAGGTTTATGTTATGGAACCTCTTGCGTGGGTGCACTCTTCCAGGAAAGCATGGCCAAGAAGATAGGGGCTTTCTCCCCACTCCCCAAATCCCAGTCTAGAGCTATAGTTTTACTCTAGCTATAGTTTTACTCAAAGAGAACTACCTTTGACATCATCATGTTTCTTTAGTGAAGAATAAAACAGCTACAACTTTCCCTGATGATGACAAGTGCTGAAAGTGAAGCCACTATAGAAAAACAAGCATATGAGAAAAAAAAAATCTTAACAATTAGAGAAATGGTAGACTATGTTGCCACAATTATCATAAAAATTAAAAGTATTTGAGAGTGGTGGAAATATAGGCAAGGACTTCCAGGTAGCCAAAATAAAGAGTTAAAACACAGATTAAAATGCATAGAGGTACATATTCATTGATAGAGATGGTGCTTCAAATGAGAGGTTCATTTACCTTTTAATCATCAAGAAACAGGTTTACAAGGCAGTGGAAAACATAAAAAGCAATTCATACCAAAGATAGACAAGTGAATTATAAATTTATGAACTCACATGCATAATTAGAAAAATAAAAATAACCAAACATTTTCTTTTTACCACACAGCTATCAAAATACTTGATAGCATACACAGAGATGAAGGAAATGCATTATTGACAGAATTACAAATTGAAGAAATCTCTTTGAAGGGAAAAAAATTAGTTGTATAGCAAATTGAAAAGTACACCTATTTTTGACTTGAGTATTCTAATCCACAGTTTTATCCCATATTGTGTTCAAATATGCAAGAGGTAATCTAATGTGGGTATTAGCAAAATGCTGTTGCATTCAGGCTCCCTTCTAATTCAAGCTCTGCCATTTACACCATGTGTGAACTTTAGAAAATTATTGAAATTTTCTCTTCATTTCCCCCATATACAAAATGGAAGTAACCTAGAGTACCCTCTTCATAGGACTGAATTATTTAATTATATATTTAATACTTCAGAGGAGTGCCTGTGATGGAATAGGTGCTATGTAAGTGCTTATCATTATTAAAAGTATGACAAGAAATGTGTGCAATTAGGTTATTTATAGCATCGTTTTACAATATGAAAAATGGAAGAGGAAAACAGTAAAACAAAAAAAGGGAAAATCTATGACTATCAATAGGGTAGCATTATATATGTTTACAGTACAATATAAAATAGAAACATGATATATACAAAATAGAAACACCATATAAATATGTATCTACTGATAGAAAACTATCACCAACATAAATGCTTAAAATAAAATAAAACTGTGGACTACAGCATGTAGCATGCCTCAATTTTTAGAAAATAAAGAAAAATCTATCCATATATCACCTGTATTTTAGATGTATAGCCAATTGCTTGAAGAGTAACAAGAAAATGTTATCAGTGTTTTGAAGAGAAGACCCAGGTATCTGGGATGTGAAAGAGTCTTTGTTTTCATTATATATTCCTTTGCTTTATTTGAACTTATGTCATTTGTATAGATTAATTTTAGAGTATTTTAAATTAAAAAATAAAAAATAAAATGACCCTTATTTTCAACAAAATAAAGAAGACACTTTTATGACCTATGTTCTTAATTATGCTGCTAGCTTGTAATGCTACTCATCTGATTGAATCTAGGATACTATAATTTACAAGCAGTTTTATAGATTAGAGGGTTATATAAGTTTCACTTGTAAAATTCTTAAGAATGATATCCACACAAAAATATTGCATACTAAATCCAGCACCAGAACATCCCTGCTCATATTATTTCAATTACCTCTCCTTCCTTCTAACCACACAATCATTAAATTACTTTTCAGCTCCTGAATATATATCCTCTTGACATCAGGTTCTTTGTATGTGTTATTTTCACTCTTTGAGATAACCTCTTCCCAGCTACCAATTAACTCCAACATATCCTTTAAATATTAGCTCAAATATTACCTCTTAATAAATGATATAAGTCCATGAACTTCTATATTACAGAATATTATAATTTTATATTTCAGTGATTTTCATAAACATGGCTTCCCTCTAACTTATCCAATGAAAATGGAAACTGTACCAGCACATCATTTTACCCCCAATTTCTAACACAATGTTTGACATGTAGTAGACACTCAGTGAAATAGAGGTAATATTTCAAAATAGGGAATGCATGAGGAGCAAATGAATTATATCAATCAATCTCATATACTCTCACTTTGCTTCTGCATGTTTATTTTCTTTAACTTTCTAGTACATTTCTAATACACTATCATTTAAGCATCTTCTCATTTCACCACAGAATTATGGGGATTTTTCGTTAGGTTTTTGTAATCAAAAAATGGTGCAAAAGCCAAAATGGTTTAATAAGAGGATATGCTGTATTAATGCACACCATTGAATTGTAATGAAGAAGAAAAAGCTACTCACTCACTGTTATCATAGTGAAAAGTCCTTACCAATTGAAATATAAATGACAATTTAAGAGAAACTAATAACCAAGATATCATTTGTCTCTATTTTAAAGGCAGGCCTGAAATTGTTCAACCATTTTTTTTTTTCAACCGCATGTAGAGGTAAACAGAGACGGAATGATTAGGCACTGTGTTAAACCTAAACTCATTGGTTTGAAACACCTTCACTTGAGCATTCAAGGAGCCAGAAAACTTCAAGACTTTCTGAATAAACTCTTTAGTCCACAATACTGTATTTATGATTGGGTGTGCCAAATGAGCATGAATGAAATTTTATTTACTCATTTGACAAAGAATTACTCTTTCTTTTATACTGAGTTTCTATCGTACCACATTTACAAGTCAAAATGAATATGTTGTATCAAAACTGGAACGTTTTCCTTTTCCTCAGAGTGAGCTGGATGGATTCCTTTTACTACATATGATAAACAGTTATAAAATCATCTGAAAACACTGGATATATGTTGAATACTATGAAGAGAAACTTAAAATATGATAAAAGTTATCTATAAGTATTCTTATACACTGGAGGGTAGAGGCAAATGGAGAAGCAGTATCTTCTCTACTACTTATATGTAAATACCAGGTAATGTGACACATCAAAAAAAAAAAACACGTTTTTGGAGATTTTAGAAACTTTTGAAACAAAAGTAACATATGAGTTGGGACATTTCTTTTTAGTAAACTCAAAACTAAAAATTCCATTCTCATCTTAAATTAACCAACATAATATTTCCTTTATTAGTGGCAAACTATAACAGATTTTCAAGTATGTTGCTTTGAAAAGCACGTTTTATTACCTAAATTTTATTATTTAATTAAAATTTTTATCCTGACATAAATATAGATCCACATGCAGTTGTAAGAAATAGAAGGATTGCATATATCTTTTACCTGATGTCTCTAATGACGCCATCTTGTAAAACTAGGCTAGGGTACCTCACAACCAGGATACTGACATTAACAGTCAAGATATGGGACATTTTCATTACCACAAGAGTCCCTCATGTTCCCTTCTATAGTCATAGCCACCTATCCTCTTACTCCTGACCTCTCCTTAGACCCTGGCAACCACAGATATGCTTCCCATTTCTATATTTTCATTTCAACAATGCTATATAAATGGAATCATACAGTACGTAAATTTTTATGACTGACTTTTTTCACTGGAGATTTTCTGATATTTTAAAGATTCTCTGGAGAATCACCAAAGCTGTTTTGTGTCTCAATTGATGGCTTAATTGCTGAGTATTTGTCCATGGAATGGATGTACCATAGATTGTTGAATAATTCACCTACTGAAGAACATCTAGATTGTTCCCAGTTTGAGGTGATTATGAATGAAGCTGCCACAAACACTTGTGTACAGTTTTATTTATTTTTATTTTTTATTTATGAACAAATGTCTTTATTTCTCTGGGATAAATGGCCAGGAGTAAATCACTGGATTGTATAATAGATATATACTCAAGTTTGTTTTCTAAAGAAACTGCTACTCTCCCAACTGGCCTGGCAAAACCTGTCTTGGAACTGTGTTATACTATGAGACTTTTCCTGTCCAGTATGCCTCCCCTCCCCTTCACCTTTCATGGGTGTCAAACCTACATCATGGTTTAAAGGATCTCTTGGTATTTATTCTCTGTCTCCCTGCATCTTCTAGGAGTTTCCCCATAAATCTCTTATACAACTAATCCTGTTCTAGTGTCTGCTTCTCAAGGGCCACAACCTAACACAAATTCTCTTTAAAATAATTGTGTTTATGTGGGGGGGAAAATGAATCTGTGGACTAGAATGTGTTAAACATCAAAAATATACTGTGGGAATTTAGAACAACATTATGAATCTTGTGAAGAAATGTCTTAACTTTGAGGAAAATTACTTTAGAGAGCCCAGGAAACACTGGAATAATATACCTGGCTAAAACCAGAATGAGGTATCACCTCACACCAATCAGAATGGCTAATAGCTAAAAGACAAAAAAACAACAAGTGGTGGAAAGGGAATCTTCATTCACTGTTGCTGGGAATGTAATTTAATGCAGCCCCTACGGAAAGCAGTATGGAGGTTCCTCAAAAATTAAAAATAGAAATACCATGCAATCCAGTGAATCCACTTCTGGGTATTTACCCAAAGAAAACAAAAACACTAAATTGAAAAGATGCAGGCACACTTACGTTTATTGCAGCATTATATACAACAGCCAAGATATGGAAGCAACTTAGGCATCTATTGATAGATGAATGGGTAAAAAAAAAAAAAAAAAAAAAAAAAAGATGCTGTGTGTTGTACACACACACACACACACACACACACGCACACATATATACTACTATGGAATATTACTCAGCCATAGAAAAGATTGTCATCCTGCCATTTCCAACAACATGGGTGGACCTAGAGGATACTATGCCAAGTGAAATAAGTCAGACAGAGAAAGAAATACCATATGATTTCATTTACATATGGACTCTAAAATAAAGAATGAACAAGCAAAAACAGAAAACTGACTCATAAATACAGAGAGAACTGATGATTCCCAGAGGGGTGGGGGTGAGGGATAGGCAAAATAGGTGAAGGGGATGAAGAGGTACAAATTTCTAGTTGTAAAATAAGTAAGTCATGGGGATGATAAACACAGCATAGGAAATAGTCAATAATATTATAAAAACTTTGTATAGCAATAGATGGTAGCTATACTTACCATGGCAAGCATTTTGTGATATATATATATAACTGTCAAATCATGATGTTATACACCTGAAACTAATATTGTATGCCAACTATACTTCAATTAAAAATAAAAAATTTAAATATATATATATGCTTATGCTTTAGTTGTATTAATATTTATGATAGAATATTTAGATACTGGTGTGGTTTTACATATGTCTCAAATCCTCTGAATTCTGCTCATCAAAGAGTAGTCGGATCTCTCTTCCACTGAAAATGGGGTGGTTTCAGTGACTTGTTTTTTAATAAAGAGAATGAAGCAGAAGTGCCTAGATTATAAAAAGCAATATCACTTCTGCCTGGTTCTTTCTCCCTTGTGGTATGTACCTCAGAAGCTCTGAGCCTATATGTAAGAAATCCTGCTATCCTGAATCCACTGTGCTGGAGAGACCGTGCAAAGAGATCATATAGAGATAGAAAGAGAAATCCCAGAAGTCCCAGTTTCCTCACCCCCAAATGTTTGAGTCTTCCTAGCCCAGGTAGCAGATACTTAATTCCACCTTCTAGCTTTCGAGCCACCCTAGCCAATGCCAAGTGGATCAGTACTTCTGATCTCCACCAGAGCTGCCATTATTTCTGAGCAGAACAAATGTTACTGTTTTAAACTACTAAGTTTTGGGGTGGTTTGTTATGCAACGAAGAATTTCTGGAACTATCAGTTTCTGGATCTTGCTCTTCTGTATTTTGAGTTTGAAATAATCTGACCTCAATTTCCAGGCCCAGGTAGATACATAATTTTATTTATTTTTTTGAATTATTCTAGCTTAAATGTAAGATGATAACCTTATTTAAGTTTTGGGAATGACCACATATAATCAACCCCCCTGGGTCCTCCCTATCGAATATGATAAATCTATCTCTTTACGTAATATTCAAGCACTAAAAATTAAACTAGTAAGAAATAAAAAATGTAGCCTGGAAAATGGGCTTAACAAATTCACCAATTTGTAGAAATGCATAACCCAGGACCCAGTTTCATTTCATATAATATTCAAGAAACAGAATCTGTAACTATGATACGCTCTTCAAAGATATTGCAATCAATAATACGTGAAGACTGTATTATCTCAGTACGAGTCTGTAAAGCTGTAAACTTAAACAAAATGCCACACAGGAACAAAGTTCCATTACTGCATCAACCACACAATTATCAGCCCTCTCCAAACCTCTCATCAGAACATTTGCCTTTTCCAGCTTTTCTTAGCAAAACAATGTTTAAAAGCAAACAAAGAGAAATGAATATTAATAATGCCATTCTCTGGGCAGTTTCAAATAGATCCAATTTCCATTTTTCCTTCTGTAAAACTGACAACTCCTATGTTTGATCAGGCCAAGGACTTAATAAATGTCAGCTTAACTAATTAAGTTTTTATCCCACATATGTGAAATATTTCTTTACCTCCTCAAATAAAAAAAAAGTTATACATCCATTTTTAAATATGATTGATTATTGAAAATAACATAATGACACAAGGAAAGTACAACTGAAATGTAATTTGCTGACCTGTAACATTCTCATGAAATGAGATGAATATAGGTGCAATAAACTTAAAATTTAAAAAGTGTTTCATTTTCTGAGCTCCTTAGTGACAGAGCTAAATTAAATAAAAATATTAATGTTCTCAACTCAGAAAAACAAGATCATAAATCTCATTTCATATCCAAGTACTGCAAGTGATGCCCTGAAAGCCATCCCACCAACACAAGATAGAATTAATCTATGGAATGATATGTATATTGGAAATGCACAATAGTGAAAAAATCCAATTGATTTAGAAATTTAAGATGTTAGTGAATCTGAACATGTCTTAAATGCACACTTAACTTAGGTTGTGTCTAATAATCATATAACACCATTTTCTTTTTCTCTTATATATAAGATTGAAGTGACAGAATTAATATTGAGATTCAAAGAACATTGTTGCTCATACAGTTATTTTTATTTCTGAGGTCCCTTATGAGCTTCTGGGGTCTCTTTTATCTTATTCTTTTTTCTCTCTTTTCTGTTATTCTTCTTACTCAGTTGATTAGTTAGTATGTTTCATGTACCTTCTTTTTGCCTCTTATGGGCTCAAGGGCTATGAGATCTACTTATTCTCAAGAAAATATCAAGATACAGATACAGTCAATGAGTAAACAGATGTCAATATAAACATAAGAGGAGACTGGAGGGGAAAAAAATAGGCCAAAGTGCAATAGGGAATACTGAATGGTGAGCATAGACATAATTTCAGGCCTTATAGCCTAAATAGAGTAAGACAGAAGAAAAGCAGAAGAAACAGATCAGGTGGAGTATGAAGCAGAAAGAAGAGAATTACAGATGGCAATACTTAGAAACAATTAAGTTCTAAGTAAGGAAATCTCATTGAAAAAATGAGACCTGAAGACTGAATGAAAGATATACAATTAATTAGCGAAGAGTAAGACATAGTCAAATTTTACTGAATGTCCATTCAAAGTCATATTAAAATTGAATTGAGCCTAGGAAAGAAGAGGTTGTTAATCATGAAAAAAATGAGGAACAATGGCCCAGAGACAAAGGGGTGGGAACCAAGAAACTGAGTCAGATGATAAGTGTGGACAAGAATATAGGAAGCTTGACCGCCAGGCCAAGATGTATAGAGTTAATTGATAATAAGAGGGCATACTGGCATTCACAGGTCTCAGTATGATTTCTTTATGATGGGTATTTCTATCTCAAAGCTGGAAAAAAGATACTGAAGAAAAAAATATTAGTGATTCTCTAAAAAGACTTCTCCCCAGAGCCACCTAACCCATTTGAATTCTTGCACTGAGGACTATGTGAGGCGACAGAGAGTTGGGAGTCAGATCCTACAAGACATGATACAAGTAGGCTCATTAGAAGTGCCATTTCCCTTACCAAAAGGAATAGGGAAGATGTCATCTGGGAATTACAAGATATAATCTCAAAGGGAAAAAGTTTTTCAAGAAGTGTGTTGTTCATGGATTAAATGTTAATATGCTCAGAGGTCAGGCTGATCATTAAAATGGAGGCTTTGTACAATATGTCAACCTATTGGCCAATGCAAGAGCAGGAATCTTCCAAGGAAGTTCCTGAACTATTTGGCAGTATCCTAAGTTTACCACCCCTTAAAATATCAACCATCCTCCATTTCCCAAAGCAGATATATTGCCTTGCTATTATGTAATAGGTGGATGCTTTCTCAATCTGAAATAGCACTGCTCTAGTTTATACATGAAAGAGGAAGCTGTGACATGCTATTTTAGTTTTGTCAGAACAGCTCAGGTGGCACTTGGATGACACCTATTAGAACAGTCACAAAACTATTTATGCTCCAATGGCCTTAGTGGCAATTTGCTAAGGATTCAGCACCAACTCTGCTCCATTTATATTCCCTAGCAAGACTTGTTTTCTTCTACTATTGCCCTATCTCCCTAAGCATTATGATAAGCAATGGATTTGTATTGGTTGGCCTATAATCAATAGGTTAACATATGTTGAATTGCTCAAAGTGGCCAGGTTAAGTCTTAGAAAAACATGTTCATGCAGGAGATAAGCTTATCCTGGTAGATAAATTTACTTCCTTTACAAAGTGCTGAGACTTTTAGTTACATCTTGAAAGTTTGCCCTCTTTAAGGCATGGACATTTCAGTAGGGCTTGGCCAACATTTCTGTTGGGATTCTGTTCAGTGTCACCAAAGGAATATAAATCATTCACCTACTCATTCAATCATTGATTTAATAAGCACTTTTATCAGAGTTCACAAACTGGTTGCCAATGAGTGGATTCAGTCCTCAAACATTGTTCACCTATTAATTTTTAATTGAATGAGTTCCCCAAACCTTGTCAAAAAGGAAAATGTCACCTAAGGATCTGAATTTTGAAGACTCCCAGAAAAATCATAAGATCTGTTGCCATAGTCAGCACTCCTGGAAGACAATAATTAGTTGGAGCTCAGCTCAGTACAAGCTATCTCCTCCTGGAAGGCCCTGGTGAGCTCTCTCATTTCTCCATCTCCCCTTTCTACCCCACTCCCCATTAAATTTACAGTAGACATTTTTCAGCTAAATGTTTAACTATGTTATATGTCTGACCTTGAACATGTAGGATTTAAAGAACTTTGCTAGAAAAGTATACACCTTTTAGGATGGGAAAACAAATTCTCTTTGTTGGAGAAGAAACAGTGTGTTACTCGCTGTGCCTGAAGTGTGGATGAGAGTTACTGAGCAAATTGGGTTTCTTCTGAAGATTCTATTCTCAAGGGGAAGAAGGAGAAGTTTGACTAGTTTTTGTTAAAACTCATTAATGAATTTCCAATCCAAAAGGATAGACCCCTATTACCAGAACTCTATGTCATCCAGGTCCCATTGGATACACAAGGAAAAAGATACAGAGCTAGGCCAACATGATTCTCTCTCCCAGGAATTTGGACATGGATTTTAAAGCTCCCGGTTGTCTGCATGAGACAAAAACTATAAACTCAGTTTCTATGAAGCAGCCATATTTCATAATATAGATCAAATAGCAAGAGAGATAGTCTTCAGAGAGCTACAAAAGTGAAAATATAATAGATTCTTGAAGGGAAACAGATTGGAGAAATAAATAAAATCTTGAAGACTTTTAAGTTGCCAGCACCTCCCATGTCCCCTACACACATATACAAACATCTTTAAATTCTAAGACATGCCCATGTATTTTTTTTAATTTTTGTTCTTTTCTTTAAATTTTTTTATTGTTATGTTAATCACCATACATTACATCATTAGTTCTTGAAGTAGTGTTCCATGATTCATTGTTTGTGCATAACACCCAGTGCTCCACGCAGAATGTGCCCATCACCAGGCTAGCCCATCCCCCCAACCCCCTCCCCTCTAGAACCCTCAGTTTGTTTTTCAGAGTCCATCGTCTCTCATGGTTCGTCTCCCCCTCCAATTTACTCCCCTTCATTCTTCTCCTCCTGCTATCTTATTTTTTTTTCTTAACATGTATTGCATTATTTGTTTCAGAAGTACAGATCTGTGATTCAACAGTCTTGCACAATTCACAGCACTCACCATAGCACATACCCTCCCCAATGTCTATCCCCCAGCCACCCCATCCCTCCCACACCCCTCACCACTCCAGCAACCCTCAGTTTGTTTCCTGAGATTAAGAATTCCTCATATCGGAGGGGGCGGAACAAGATGGCAGAGGAGTAGGAGACCTAGATTTCGTCTGGTCTCAGGAATTCAGCTGAATAGGGATCAAACCATTCTGAACACCTACGAACTCAACAGGAGATCAAAGAGGAGAGTAGCAACAACTCTCTGAACAGAGAAGCGACCACTTACTGGAAGGTGGGACGTGCGGAGAAGTGAAGCCGAGGCGATATTTGGGAGGATAGACGGCGAGGGAGGGGCCTCCGCCGGCCGCTTCTGGCAAGTGCTAGAGCCGCGGAGCACAAAATCAGAACTGTTAGAAGTCGGCTCGGCGGAGGGATGTCGCTGCAGTGGCTAAGCAGGGGGTGGAATCCTCCCGGGACAGTGTGGTCTCAGGACCCTTGGGGTCACAGAAAGACCGGGGGAACCTGAGTGCGCCAGAGCTCCCAGGTATCGGAGTGGGGAAGCTGGCTGCAGAGACGGAGCTGAGGCGCGGGCTCTCAGCTCGGGGTTGCCATAAACTGTGATCCGCGGCCCAGTCGGGCCACTGCTCCTGCAGCAGGGACCCAAAAAGCGGCAGATCTGGGGAGACTCCCCTCCCTTCCCGGGGAGGAGCGGAGCGGGAGCGCACCGCAGGGATCTGCTGGGTTTGGAGACTCCACACGGGGTCGGGTGCCAGAGATAGCAATGCTCGGTCACAGGCCGGGTGAACACGGAGTGAGGCCGGAGACCGGGGACAAGGGAGTGACTGCTTTTCTCTGTGGATGCACTGAGGATTGGGGCCCCGAGTTCTCAGCTCCTCCGGGTGGAGATTGGGAGGCCACCATTTTTGCCCTGGTCCTCCGGGGCTGTACGGAGAGCTTGCAGGGAACAAAAGCTCCTGAGATCAAACCCGAGCAGCTTGCTTAGCCCGCACCGACAAGGGCGGGGCAATTCAGCCTCCGGCAAAGACATTTGGAAACCACAGCAACAGGCCCCTCCCCCCAGAAGATCAGCCCGAACAGCCAGCAAGCCAAGACCAAGTTTACCGATCAAGGAGAACGGGAGAACTCCCGCGCTAGGGGAATACTGCACATAGAATTCATGGCTTTTTTTTACCATGATTCATTAGTTCATCAAAGTTAATTTTTGTTAACTGTTTTTTTTTTTCATTTCCCTTTTACAACCAACATCTTATCAATGTCTTTTAAAAAAACAAAAACATTTTTTATTTTTCATTTTTAGAGTCATATTTTATCCCTTCATAGTAGTTACCCTTATTTTTGGCATATATATATAAGTTCTTCTCTCTTTAAAATTTTGAGATACAGTTTCTTCTAACAGATAAAAATATACCCTAAATCACTAGTGTATGGCTCTGTTCTACTCTCCTGCCTGATCACATTCTCTCCCTTTTTTTTTTTAAATCTTCTTTCTTTTTTCAAACAACTTCTTACCTTATCAAGTCCTTTTATAAAATCTTTTATAATTTTCATCTTTACAGTCATCTTCTATCCCTACATTGTATCAACCCTTATTTTCTACATATATGTCTTTCTTCCTTTAAAATTTTAGGAGGCACTTTTTTCTAACAGACCAAAATACGCCCAAAATCTAGTGTGTAGCACTGATCTATGCACTAGCCTGATCATATTTGATCACATTCCGCTTTTTTTGTATTGTTCTGTTTTTGTTTTTATATTTTTTTCTATTTCCTTTTTTTTTCTCTTTTTTCTTTCTTTCCCTTTCTTTTCCCCTGGTTTCAGGTCTTTTCTGATTTCTATGCAGTATATTTGCTGGGGACATTGTAAACCTGTTAGCATTTTGTTCTCTCATTCATCTATTCTCCTCTGCACAAAATGACAAGACGAAAAAAATCACCTCAGCAAAAAGAACAAGAGGTAGTACCGTCAGCCACGGACCTACTCAGTACAGACATTAGTATGATGTCGGACCTAGAGTTCAGAATCATGACTTTAAAGATACTAGCTGGGCTTGAAAAAAGCGTGGAAGTTATTAGAGAAACCCTTTCTGGAGAAAAAAAAGAACTAAAATCTAAACAAGTCAAAATCAAAAAGGCTATTGATGAGGTGCAATCAAAAATGGGGGCACTAACTGCTAGGATAAATGAGGCAGAAGAGAGAATCAGTGATATAGAAGACCAAATGATGGAAAATAAAGAGGCTGAGAAAAAGAGTGAGAAACAACTACAGGATCACGAGGGCAGAATTCGAGAGATAAGTGATTCAATAAGACAAAACAACATTAGAATAATTGGGATCCCAGAAGAAGAAGAAAGAGAGAGGGACAGAAGGTATATCGGAGCAAATGATAGCAGAGAACTTCCCTAATGTGAGGAAGGAAACAGGCATCCAAATCCAGGAGGCACAGAGAAACCCTCTCAAAATCAATAATAATAGGTCAACACCCCGACATCTAATAGTAAAACTTACGAGTCTCAGAGACAAAGAGAAAATCCTGAAAGCAGCTCGGGAGAAGAGATATGTAACCTACAATGGTAAAAATATTACATTGGCAACATACCTATCCACAGAGACCTGGCAGGCCAGAAAGGACTGGCAAGATATCTTCAGAACACTAAACCAGAAAAATATGCAGCCAAGAATACTATATCCAGCTAGGCTGTCATTGAAGATAGAAGGAGAGATAAAAAGCTTCCAGAACAAACAAAAACTAAAGGAATTTGCAAACATGAAACCAGCCCTCCAAGAAATATTGAAAGGGGTCCTCTAAGCAAAGAGAGAACCTAAAAGCAGCAAAGATCAGAAAGGAACACAGACAACATACAGTAACAGTCACCTTACAGGCAATACAATGTCACTAAATTCATACCTTTCAATAGTTACCCTGAATGTAAATGGGCTAAATGTCCCAATCAAAAGACACAGGCTATCATATTGGATTAAAAAACAAGACCCATCCATATGCTGTCTGCAAGAGACTCATTTTAGACCCAAAGAGAAACCCAGATTGAAAGTGAGGGGGTGGAAAATCATTTACCATGATAATGGACACCAAAAGAAAGCTGGGGTGGCAATCTTTATATCAGACAAACTAGATTTTAAAACAAAGACTGTAATAAGAGATGAGGAAGAACACTATATCCTACTGAAATGGTCTATCCAACAAGAAGATCTAACAATTGTAAATATCTATGCCCTGAATATGGGAGCAGCCAATTATATAAGGCAATTAATAACAAAAGCGAAGAAACACATTGACAACAATACAATAATAGTGGGGGACTTTAACACCCCCCTGACTGAAATGGACAGATCATCTAAGCAAAAGATCAACAAGGAAATAAAGACTTTAAATGACACATTGGACCAAATGGACTTCACAGACATATTCAGAACATTCCATCCCAAAGCAATGGAATACACATTCTTCTCTAGTCCCCATGGGACATTCTCCAGAATGGATCACATCCTAGGTCACAAATCAGGTCTTAACTGGTACCAAAAGATTGGGATCATTCCCTGCATATTTTCAGACCACAATGCTTTGAAACTAGAACTCAGTCACAAGAGGAAAGACAGAAAGCACTCAAAAACATGGAGGCTAAAGAGCATCCTACTAAAGAATGAATGGTCAACCAGGAAATTAAAGAAGAATTAAAAAAATTCATGGAAACCAATGAAAATGAAAACACAACTGTTCAAAATCTTTGGAATACAGCAAAGGCAGGCCTGAGAGGAAAGTATATTGCAATTCAAGCCTTTCTCAAGAAACAAGAAAGGTCTCAAATACACAACCTAAACCTACACCTAAAGGAGCTGGAGAAAGAACAACAAATAAAGCCTAAACCCAGCAGGAGAAGAGAAATAATCAAGATCAGAGCAGAAATCAATGAACTAGAAGCCAAAAGAACAGTAGAACAGATCAACGAAACTAGGAGCTGGTTCTTTGAAAGAATTCACAAGATTGATAAACCCCTGGACAGACTTATCAAAAAGAAAAGAGAAAGGACCCAAATCAACAAAATCGTCAATGAAAGAGCAGAGATCACAACCAACACCAAAGAAATACAAGCAATTATAAGAACCTATTATGAGCAACTCTATGCCAGCAACTTAGATAACCTGGAAGAAATGGGTGCATTCCTAGAGATATATCTACTACGAAAACTGAACCAGGAAGAAATAGAAAACCTGAACAGACCTATAACCACTAAGGAAATTGAAGCAGTCATCAAAAATCTCCCAAGAAACAAAAGCCCAGGGCCAGACGGCTTCCCAGGGGAATTCTATCAGACATTTAAAGAAGAATTAATACCTATTCTCCTGAAACTGTTCCAAAAAATAGAAATGGAAGGAAAACTTCCAAATTCATTTTATGAGGCCACCATTACCTTGATCTCAAAACCAGACAAAGACCCCATCAAAAAGGAGAATTACAGACCAATATCATTGATGAACATGGATGCAAAAATTCTCACCAAAATACTAGCCAATAGGATCCAACAGTACATTAAAAGGATTATTCACCACGACCGAGTGGGATTTATCCCTGGGCTGCAAGGCTGGTTCAACATCCGCAAATCAATCAACGTGATACAATATATTAACAAAAGAAAGAACAAGAATCATAGGATTCTCTCCATAGATGCAGAAAAAGCATTTGACAAAGTACAGCATCCTTTCTTGATCAAAACTCTTCAGAGTATAGGGATAGAGGGTACATACCTCAATATCATAAAAACGATCTACGAAAAACCTACAGGGAATATCATTCTCAATGGGGAAAACCTGAGAGCTTTTCCCCTAAGGTCAGGAAGGCGGCAGGGATGTCCACTCTCACCACTGCTATTCAACATAGTATTAGAAGTCCTAGCCACAGCAATCAGACAACAAAAAGAAATCAAAGGCATCCAAATCGGCAAAGAGGAAGTCAAACTCTCACTCTTTGCAGATGATAGGATACTGTATGTGGAAAACCCAAAAGACTCCACCCCAAAACTGCTAGAACTCATACAGGGATTCAGTCAACTAGCAGGCTATAAAATCAATGCACTGAAATCACAGGCATTCCTATACACCAACAACAAGACAGAAGAGAGACAAATCAAGGAGTCGATCCCATTCACAATTGCACCCAAAACCATAAGATACCCAGGAATAAATTTAACCAAAGAGGCAAAGGATCTGTACTCAGAAAACTATAAAATACTCAGGAAAGAAATTGAAGAAGACAAAAAGAAATGGAAAAACGTTCCATGCTCATAGATTTGGAGAAACAACATTGTGAAGATGTCAATGCTACCTAGAGCAATCCACACAGTCAATGCAAGCCCATCAAAATACCATCCACTTTTTTCAAAGAAATGGAACAAATAATCCAAAAATTTGTATGGAACCAGAAGAGACCCCCAAATAGCCAGAGGAATCTTAAAAAAGAAAAGCAAAGCTGGCGGCATCACAATTCCGGACTTCCAGCTCTATTACAAAGCTGTCATCATCAAGACAGTATGGTACTGGCACAAAAACAGACACATAGATCAATGGAACAGAATCGAGTGCCCAGAAAGGGACCCTCAACTCTATGGTCAACTTATCTTTGACAAAGCAGGAAAGAATGTCCAATGGAAAAAAGACAGTCTCTTCAGCAAATGGTGTTGGGAAAATTGGACAGCCACATGCAGAAGAATGAAACTGGACCATTTCCTTACACCACACACAAAAATAGACTCCAAATGGTTGAAAGACCTAAACGTGAGACAGGAGTCCATCAAAATCCTAACGGAGAACACAGGTAGCAACCTCTTCGACCTCAGCCGCAGCAACTTCTTCCTAGAAACATTACCAAAGGCACGGGAAGCCAGGGCAAAAATGAACTATTGGGATTTCATCAAGATAAAAAGCTTTTGTACAGCAAAAGAAACAGTCCACAAAACCAAAAGACTACCGACAGAATGGGAGAAAATATTTGCAAATGACCTATCAGATAAAGGGCTAGTATCCAAAATCTATAAAGAACTTATCAAACTCAACACCCAAAGAACAAATAATCCAATCAAGAAATGGGCAGAAGGCATGAACAGACATTTTTCCAAATAAGACATCCAAATGGCCAACAGGCATATGAAAAAGTGCTCAACATCGCTCGGCATCAGGGAAATCGAAATCAAAACCTCAATGAGATACCATCTCACACCCGTCAGAATGGCTAAAATTAACAAGTCAGTGAATGATAGATGTTGGCGGGGATGTGGAGAAAGGGGAACCCTCCTACACTGTTGGTGGGAATGCAAGCTATTGCAACCCCTCTGGAAAACAGTATGGAGGTTCCTCAAACAGTTGAAATTGGAGCTACCGTTCGATCCAGCAATTGCACTACTGGGTATTTACCCCAAAGATACAAATGTAGGGACCCGAAGGGCTACGTGCACCCCAATGTTTATAGCAGCAATGTCCACAATAGCCAAACTGTGTAAAGAGCCAAGATGTCCATTGACAGATGAATGGCTAAAGAAGATGTGGTATATATACACAATGGAATATTATGCAGCCATCAAAAGGAATGAGATCTTGCCATTTGCAACAACGTGGATGGAACTGGAGGGTGTTATGCTTAGGGAAATAAATCAATCAGAGAAAGACATGTATCATATGACCTCACTGATATGAGGAATTCTTAATCTCAGGAACAAACTGAGGGTTGCTGGAGTGGTCGGGGTTGGGAGGGATGGGGTGGCTGGGTGATAGACATTGGGGAGGGTATGTGCTACGGTCAGCGCTGTGAATTGTGCAAGACTGTTGAATCACAGATCTGTACTTCTGAAACAAATAACGCAACATATTTTAAGAAAAAAGAAAAAGAAGATAGCAGGAGAGGAAGAATGAAGGGGAGCAAGTCAGAGGGGGAGACGAACCAGTAGAGATGATGGACTCTGTAAAACAAACTGAGGTTTCTAGAGGGGAGGAGGGTAGGGGGATGGGTTAGCCTGGTGATGGGTATTAAAGAGGGCACATTCTGCATGGAGCACTGGGTGTTATGAACAATGAATCATGGAACACTACACCAAAACAAATGATGTAATATATGGTGATTAACATAACAATAAAAAATTTTAAAAAAAGAATTCCTCATATCAGTGAGGTCATATGATACATGTCTTTCTCTAATTGACTTATTTCACTCAGCATAACACCCTCCAGTTCCATCCACGTTGTTGCAAATATGCCCATGTATACTTAAAGTAAAACTCTTTCTGCTTACTTAGCTTAATCTCCATTAGTTGAAACTAATACCATCTAAACTATTAATTAAATGTTAATGGAAAGAGGAAAAACAATTGTAACAGTAAGGTTCTGACAAATAAAACAATAATCTCGTCTTTCTTCAACATCCATCAGATTTAAGGGGCAAGGAAATTAATACAAATTCCTCTCTTTAGTTTAATTCTGTGTAAAATCCCTTGGTTTTCTAAAATTAAGCTACATTCTGCATAATACATATTTCCAGTTTTAAGTATGCAGAATTATAAATCATTATTTTCTTATTGCTTTGTTATTCTGTTTTATTGTTTATTTCTCCTGGTTTGAATGTTATCTCTTCTAAATTTAAATATAGCAAGTTGGAGCCATAAATTAATATTTATTTTATTAGAATTCCAGTAATAGATGTGATGACATCAAATGTTTCCAAGGTGGTTTTTAAAACCTCCTTCTGAGGAGGTAGTTTAAGACATTTCTTTTCATGAAAAAAAACAAAAACCAAACAAACAAAAATCTATTTATCATTAATGAATTATTTTGCATATGAAATCTACACAGTCCTGGTATGGGGACTGTAAATATTACTGAGATAGGAATAATGCAATAAGCTGAAGTGATACTCAACTCCAGTGACTATCTATTTAAACTAACCTTCAAATGGTTTAGTGTAATGTATCAGGTGGGACCATTCCTTAAAATTCATGGTGTCTTTTTTGTTATTTAACCTCCAATAAATCTTACCTTTTAGCAACTCATCGTATAAATGAGAGGGGTGGGGGAGTAATTTAATTGATTTAACCATAAATCAACATGTGTGCAAAACACACAAAAGGTAAATAAGTAGTTTGCAAAAGCATCTTTTTCCACAATGTTTTAATGAAAGATGTTTTTTATCAGGCCAGTACTCAATATGCCTAGAGGTGAGATCCCCCAGTCAGGATATTCCCTTGACAACATGTCCCTAGGTCATATTAAAAAGCAGTTTAGCCATTTTCCTTTTTATACCGGAACCACTAATGTTTACAGCATTTTTCACTTGTTCATTTATTTTTAGGTGGTGGAAAAGGATATTTTTTTTGTATGCAACAAACCCTTACACTGAACACAAATATATGATTTTGTTCATAAAAAAATATATTTCTGATATCTTCACTAAAAAAAAAAAGAGTTGAAGGAATACTTGAAACACATTGATTTTAAGGATGTCAAATTATGATTTTTCTCCAGTTTTATAGAGGTAAAACTGACAATTAAAAATTGTATATATTTGAGGGCGGAGCAAGATGGCAGAGTAGGAGACCTGGACTTCGTCTGGTCCCAGGAATTCAGCTGGATAGGGATCAAACCATTCTAAACACCTACAAAATCAACAAGAGACCGAAGAAAAGAATAGCACCAACCCTCTGAACAGAAAAGCAACCAATTTCTGGAAGCAGGGACCCAACAAGCAGCAGATCCAGGGAGACTCCCCTTCCTCCCCGGGGAGGAGCGGCATGGGAGCGCACCACAGGGATATGCTGGGTTTGGAGACTCCACATGGGGTCGGGTGGAAGAGATAGAAATGCTCAGTCATGGGCTGGGTGAGCATGGAGTGCGCGGACAGAGCTCGGGGAGACGGGAGTGACTGACTGCTTTTCTATGGGGCTCACTGAGGAATGAGGTCCCAAGTTCTCAGCTCCTCTGGGGCAGAGATTGGGAGGCTGCCATTTTCACTCTCGTCCTCCAAACATGCACGGAAAGCTTGAAGGGAACAAAAGCTCCCAAGAGCAAACCCGAGCAGATTACTTAACCCAGACGACAAGGGCGGGGCAATTCTGCCTCCGGCAAAGACATTTGGGAAACACGGCAAAAGGCCCCTCCCCTAGAAGACCAGCACGAACAGGCAGTCAAGACCAGGTTTACCGATCAATGAGAACAGCAGAACTCCAGCGCTAGGGGAATACTGCACATAGAATTCATGGCTTTTTCCACATGATTAAACTTTAGTCTTTCAAAGTTTTTTTTTTTTTAACTTTTTTTTGAATTTTTTTCCCTATCTCAACCAACATCTTATCAATCCATTTTTTTAAAAATCTTTTTTATTTTTCATTTTTAGAGTCATATTCAATCGCTTCATAGAAGTTAAACTTTATATATAGGTATATATATATATATATATATATACCTATATATCTTGTTCTCTTTAAAATTTTGAGACACACTTTCTTCTAACAGATCAAAATATAGCCTAAATCTCTAGTGTATGGCTTTGTTCTAGTCTCCTGCCTGATCACATTCTCTCCTTTTTTTTTTTAAATCTCTTTCCTTTTTCAACCAAATTCTTCTCTTAAAAATTCCTTTTATAAATTTTTATAATTTTCATCCCTTCACCGTATTAATGCTTATTTTTGTACATATATGAGTTTTTCTTTCTTTAAAATTTTGGGA
>NW_027397114.1:2634503-2666142 GCF_003265705.2 Callorhinus ursinus
CAGAGCACTAAACGAGAAAAATATGCAGCCAAGAATACTATATCCAGGTAGACTGTCATTGAAAATAGAGGGAGAGATAAAAAGCTTCCAAGACAAACAAAAACTAAAGGAATTTGCAAACACGAAACCAGCCCTCCAAGAAATATTGAAGGGGTCCTCTAAGCAAAGAGAGAGCCTAAAAGCAGCATAGATCAGAAAGGAACACAGACAATATACAATAACAGTCACCTTACAGGCAATACAATGGCACTAAATTCATACCTTTCAATAGTTACCCTGAATGTAAATGGGCTCAATGCCCCAATCAAAAGACACAGGCTATCAGATTGGATTAAAAAACAAGGTCCATCAATATGCTGTCTGCAAGAGACTCATTTTAGACCCAAGGACATCCCCAGATTGAAAGTGACGAGGTGGAAAACCACTAATAATGCTACTGGACACCAAAAGAAAGCTGGAGTGGCAATCCTTCTATCAGACAAATTAGATTTTAAAACAAAGATGAAGAAGGACACTATATCCTATTTAAAGGGTCTATCCAACAAGAAGATCTAACAATTATAAATATCTATGCCCCTAACATATGAGCAGCCAATTATATAAGGCAATTATAACAAAAGCAAAGAAACACATTGACAACAATACAGTAATAGTGGGGGACTTTACACCCCCCTGACTGAAATGGACAGATCATCTAAGCAAAAGATCAACAAGGAAATGGACTTTACACAATATTCAAAACATTCCAACCCAAAGCAACGGAATACACATTCTTCTCTAGTGCCCATGGAACATTCTCCAGAATTGATCACATCCTAGGTCACAAATCAGGTCTCAACCGGTACCAAAAGATTGGGATTATTCCCTGAATATTTTCAGACCACAGTGCTTTGAAACTAGAACTCAATCACAAGAGAAAGTCAGAAAGGACTCAAATACATGGAGGCTAAAGAACATCCTACTAAAGAATGAATGGCTCAACCAAGAAATTAAAGAAGAATTAAAAAAATTCATGGAAACCAATGAAAATGAAAACACAACTGTTCAAAATCTTTGGGATACAGCAAAGGCAGTCGTGAGAGGAAAGTATATAGCAATACAAGCCTTTCTCAAGAAACAAGAAAGGTCTCAAATACACAACCTAACCGTACACCTAAAGGAGCTAGAGAAAAAACAGCAAATAAAGCCTAAACCCAACAGGAGAAGAGAAATAATAAAGATCAGAGCAGAAATCAATGAACTAGAAACCAAAAGAACAGTAGAACGGATCAACGAAACTAGGAGCTGGTTCTTTGAAAGAATTCACAAGATTGATAAACCCCAGGCCAGACTTATCAAAAAGAAAAGAGAAAGGACCAAAATCAACAAAATCATGAATGAAAGAGGAGAGATCACAACCAACACCAAAGAAATACAAACAATTATAAGAATATATTATGAGAAACTCTATGCCAGCAAATTAGATAACCTGGAAGAAATGGGTGCATTCCTAGAGATGTATCAATTACCAAAACTGAACCAGGAAGAAATAGAAAACCTGAGTAGACCTATAACCACTAAGGAAATTGAAGCAGTCATCAAAAATCTCCCAACAAACAAAAGCCCAGGGCCAGATGGCTTCCCAGGGGAAGTCTATCAGACATTTCAAGAAAAATTAATACCTGTTCTCCTGAAACTGTTCCAAAAAATAGAAATGGAAGGAAAACTTCCAAATTCATTTTATGAGACCACTATTACCTTGATCCCAAACCAGACAAAGACCCCATCCAAAAGGAGAATTACAGACCAATATCCTTGATGAACATGGATGCAAAAATTCTCAGCAAAATACTAGCCAATAGGATCCAACAGTACATTAAAAGGATTATTCACCATGATCAAGTGGGATTTATCCCTGGGCTGCAAGGTTGGTTCAACATCCGCAAATCAATCAGCATGATAAAATGCATTAACCAAAGAAAGAACAAGAATCTTATGAACCTCTCAATAGATGCAGAAAAAGCATTTGACAAAGTACAGCATCTTTCTTGAGCAAAACTCTTCAGAGCATAAGAATAGAGGGTACATACCTCAATATCATAAAAGCCATCTATGAAAAACCTACAGCGAATATCATTCTCAATGGGGAAAAGCTGAGAGCTTTTCCCCTAAGGTCAGGAACGCGGCAGGGATGTCCACTCTCACCACTGCTATTCAACGTAGTATTAGAAGTCCTAGCCACAGCAATCAGACAACAAAAAGAAATCAAAGGCATCCAAATGGGCAAAGAAGAAGTCAAACTCTCACTCTTTGCACATGATATGATACTGTATGAGGAAAACCCTAAGGACTCCACCCCAAAACTGCTAGAACTCGTACAGAAATTCAGTAAAGAGGCAGGATATAAAATCAATGCACAGAAATCCGTGGCATTCCTATACACCAACAAGACAGAAGAGAGACAAATCAAGGAGTTGATCCCATTTACAACTGCACCCAAAACCATAAGATACCTAGGAATAAATTTAACCAAAGAGAAAAAGGATCTGTACTCAGAAAACTATAAAATACTCATGAAAGAAATTGAAGAAGACACAAAGAAATGGAAAAACGTTGCATGCTCATGGATTGGAACAACAAAGATTGTGAAGATGTCAATGCTACCTAGAGCAATCTACACATTCAATGCAATCCCCATCAAAATACCATCCACTTTTTTCAACGAAATGGAACAAATAATCCTAAAATTTTTTGGAACTAAAAGAGACCCCAAATACCCAGAGGAATATTGAAAAAGAAAAGCAAAGCTGGTGGCATCACAATTCTGGACTTCCAGCTCTATTACAAAGCTGTCATCATCAAGACAGTATGGTACTGGCACAAAAACAGACACATAGATCAATGGAACAGAATCGAGAGCCCAGAAATGGACCCTCAACTCTATGGTCAACTCATCTTTGACAAAGCAGGAAAGGATGTCCAATGGAAAAAAGACAGTCTCTTCAACAAATGGTGTTGGGAAAATTGGACAGCCACACGCAGAAGAATGAAACTGGACCATTTCCTTACACCACGCACAAAAATAGACTTCAAATGGTTGAAAGACCTAAACGTGAGACAGGATTCCATCTAAATCCTAAAGGAAAACACAGGCAACAACCTCTTGGACCTTAGCCGCAGCATCTTCTTCCTAGAAACATTGCCAAAGGCAAGGGATTCAAGGGCAAAAATAAACTATTGAGATTTCATCAAGATAAAAAGCTTTTGCACGGCAAAAGAGAGAGTCCACAAAACCAAAAGACAAGTGACAGAATGGGAGAAAAAATTTGCAAATGACATATCAGATAAAGGACTACTATCCAAAATCTATAAAGAACTTATCAAACTCAACACCCAAAGAACAAATAATCCAATCAGGAAATGGGCAAAGACATGAGCAGACATTCTCCAAGGAAGACATCCAAATGGCCAACAGACACATGAAAAAGTGGTCAATATCTCTCGGCATCAGGGAAATCCAAATCAAAACCTCAATGCGATACCACCTCACACCCGTCAGAATGGCTAAAATTAGCAAGTCAGGAAATGTCAGATTTTGGCGGGGATGTGGAGAAAGGGGAACCCTTCTACACTGTTGGTGGGAATGCAATTGGTGCAACCCCTCTGGAAAATAGTATGGAGGTTCCTCAAACAGTTGAAAATAGAGCTACCATACGATCCAGCAATTGCACTACTGGGTATTTACCCCAAAGATACAAATGTAGGGATCCGAAGGGGTATGTGCACCCCAATGTTTATAGCAGCAACTGTGGAAAGAGCCAAGATGTCCATCGACAGATGAATGGCTAAAGAAGAAGTGGTGTATATACACAATGGAATATTATGCAGCCATCAAAAGGAATGAGATCTTGCCATTTGCAACGACATGGATGGAACTGGAGGGTGTTATGCTGAGTGAAATAAGTCAATCAGAGAAAGACATGTATCATATGACCTCCCTGATATGAGGAATTCTTAATCTCAGGAAACAAACTGAGGTTTGCTGGAGTGGTGGTGGGTGGGAGGGATTGGGTGCCTGGGTGATAGACATTGGGGTTGGTATGTGTTATGGTGAGCGCTGTGAATTGTACAAGACTGTTGAATCACAGATCTGTACTTCTGAAACAAATAATGCAATATATATTAAGAAAAAAAAAGAAGAAGATAGCAGGAGGGGAAGAATGATGGGGAGTAAGTCAGAGGGGGAGACGAACCATTAGAGACGATGGACTTTGAAAACCAAACTGAGGGTTCTAGAAGGGGGGAGGATAGGTTAGCCTGGTGATGGGTATTAAGAGGGCACATTCTGCGTGGAGCCCTGGGTGTTATGCAGAAACAATGAATCATGGAACACTACATCAAAATCTAATGATGTAATGTATGGTGATTAACATAATAAAAAATTATTAAAAAATTAAAAAAATTTTTAAAAAAGAAATTTGAAATGGAATCAAATGGGAAAAAAGCCACTGTAAATAAAAGGTAAAACAGCATTCAAAATAGGTACAATTATATTGGCAATCTCAGTAAATATAAATGGTTTAAATTCACAAGTTTGAAAACAGATTCTCATATAGAAATACAAAATAAAGCTATGTTTTGTCATCCAAAATACACCTAAACTGTAAGAGCAGAGAGAAGTTGAAAGTCAAAATCTGAAAAATAATCCAGCCCTCAAATATTAACGTCAACAACAACAAAAATCTAGTGTAGCAATGTTAATAAATGGCAAAATGTTGTTTATGGCTCCCCCCCAAAAAGGAATTTTAGGAATAGAGTTATTGACAATGTAAAACAAAGATATAACATTTCTCCACATTTATACATAACATTATCTCTAAATAAAGTTTAAAATAGTCAAGCTGAAAACTTGTGAGATCATCTTCATCAGAATTAGCTCCAGAACTCAATGTTTCAATACGATGTCCAAAACAGCAAATCAGAATTGCTGGATTTAGGGTACAACATTATGCAATTTTAAGAATCACAGTAATGGTTCTTAAGTTCACAGATGTTTAAGAACTGATGTCTCCAGGTAAGCTGTTCCCTGAACACATTTCAAAGTTTCCAGAGAGTGGTAAGTAGAATAATATGGAGCAAGGTTTTCAGACTTGAGCAAATACCAGAATTATCTGTAAGAGTTATTAAAACACAAACTGCTGAGCCTCACCCCAGAGTTTCTAACTTAGTGGATCTATTAGAATCTCTTAATTCAGGCGGTCTTCTCAACTTCCATCTCACCCACTCAGAATTTCTCAACTGAATATTGCAATAAGCTTCTGATCTCCCACCTCCAGATTCTCCTATAAAAGCCATTTTATAAGCTTTATGTGCTAGTTTCAAAGCATGGCTTGAGTTATTTCACTTATTTCTTCAAAAGTGTTTGTGTCTTTCTGTGCAGCTGGGTATTTCACATGCAGTGTGGAGTAACCATGAAAATGCTTAACATGACATTAACTCATTTACTTAATAAATATTAATTGTATAATATGTGCAAGGCTCTATGCTAGGCTCTGGTGATAAGATGCTAAAAGAGATAAAACTGGTCCTTCCCTCATTAAAATATACACAATAGAGAAGGCAGATATAGAACAGGTGATCACAAATGGTAGACTAACAATAGGGAAGCTTAATGCCTTTCACGATATGGCCTAAATTCTCTGAATTCATATGAATCATGTCATATTATTTTCCTTCCCCTGAAAATGTCTAATTATTCCTTGTCTTTGTAGTTGTACTGCTATCTGGAATGTTTGTTCCTTTATTCCCCCCATTTGGGATCCCACTCATCTTTTAAGATCCAATTCAAAAGTCTTCCTTATCCCCTAAGTCAGAATTGATTGCTCCATCTTCTGCACTCCAACAGCATATCAAATTTCAATTTGTATAGTGACTTACTTATCAGTCACTCCCACTACATGCATCCTATCGGAGGCTAGAGCTGTGCCTGACATGGCCAGCACAGCATCTTGTGCAGAGCATAAATTTTTTTTTTAAAGATTTTATTCATTTATTTATTTGAGACAGAGAGAATGAGAGAGAGAGAGAGTACATGAGAGGGGGGAGGGTCAGAGGGAGAAGCAGGCTCCCTTACTGAGCAGGGAGCCCGATGTGGGACTCGATCCCGGGACTCCGGGATCATGACCCGAGCCGAAGGCAGTCGCTTAACCAACTGAGCCACCCAGGCGCCCGAGCAGAGCATAAATTTAAATCATGCTTGGGGCGCCTGGGTGGCTCAGTTGGTTAAGTGACTGCCTTCGGCTCAGGTCATGATCCTGGAGTCCCGGGATCCAGTCCCACATCAGGCTCCCTGCTCAGCAGGGAGTCTGCCTCTCCCTCTGACCCTCCCCCCTCTCATGCTCTCTCTCTCTCTCATTCTCTCTCTCAAATAAATAAATAAATAAATAAATAAAAATAATTCATGCTTGTTGAATAAATGAAAAATGTAATTTAAACTTTTTTTTTTTGCCTTGCTGACAAAATAGCAGTTGGTGACTACATTGTTTTCACTTTTTAACCCACTGCTATAGAGGCTTAGAGATAAGAGAAAATAAGTCTTTATGTTCCCAGCACAAATTAAAGTGAAGAACTAAAGTCTCAAAATCTACTCTTTCTTATTATTAATCAAAATCAATCAAAATCACAAGTGATAACTTTCTGATTTTTAGGGGTAATTATATGTATAGCACCCTTTTAATTAATTTAAATTAAACTTAAATATATCTATTAATAAATCACATCCACAACTGAGCTCCTTTTTATTTCTCTGTAATACTTCAAGTTACCTATGATCAAAATTTCAGCATCTTAACCAATGACTCAGTATTTATTGGTTTGCAAGAAACCCAAAAGCTTTGTCAATCAAACTTCTGCAGTCAAAATCAACATAAAGGAACTGCAGATTGTGAGGAAAAGTGATAATTGAAGTCCTGATGATTTTACAAAATGACATGAAGGTAGCCAAATTTCATCTTAATCTATATTTTATTAAAGGAAATAGGGCAATTTGAAAATCCATTAGTGTACTGAACATGTTAATTTTAGGACCTGTTATGACCATAGCTGTTTCTAAGTAAAATAGTTTTGATCACAGCCTTCATTAGAAAGCATGAATATCCATGTTGTGTATTTGTTCTGTTCTGTTTTTGAAGATTTACTTATTTATTTTAGAGAGCGAGAGAAAGCACGTGTGCACAGGAATGGGGGAAGAGCAGAGAGAACCCTCAAGCAGACCCCTGCTGAGTATGGAGCCCTATGCAGGCCTCAGTCCCAGGACCAAGACCAAGCTGGCCACTCAACCAACTGAGCCACCCAGGTGCCCCTCCATGTTGTGTGCTTGTAACCCCATGAAGGTGTAGCCAGTTGGGCCAGGACAATGTACTGCACACTATCATGGAGCAAAATGCTCTGTACAAATTGGAGAAAACAGTTAATAACTGAACCAACCACCTATCTAAAATGAGAAGCACTAAAAGTTAGTCTGAAATAAGCTTCAAGATGCAGATGATGGTTGACAAAAGAGAAATGGTGATCCACATTAACAGTGAAACAGAAGTGCAAAAATCAATCCTGCCACTGGATTCCTAAAGTTTAATGACCTCTCAGTCTTTATGTGCATTTTTTTTAAAGTTAGGTTTGTTAAGGTATAATTTATGTGTGGTAAAATTCACCCTACTTAGAATGTATAGGTCTATGAATTTTGACAGATATATACTATTACCTCAGCACTACCACAATCAGGGTATAGAATATTTCCATCAGCCCCAGAAAGTTTTCTTGCTTCATTAATTGCTCCACTAGCTGTCCTGAGAAGTATTCTTGATTCCCATCAAGTCTGGTTATACTGAGCCAAAGAGGTCAGACCCCCAAAAGTACACACTATATGACTTCATTTATCTATATTATTTATATTATATATAACATATCAATATTATATTTGTCTATATTTTTTCACATACCTATAATGTTAGAAACCAGGATTATTTTTATTCTTGGGGACATGAAATTAGGCTAATGACTGAAATGGGACCTGAGTGGAGCTGATGGGATAAATTGGTAATGATATTTCTTGTTTTGATATGAGTGATGGTTACACAGGTATATTTGGTATGTGAAAATTTACTGATTACTATGATTATGACTTTTTAAAGTTTTCTGTATATGTTATACAGTGTATAAAAAGCATACCCTTCTCCAAGGGAAAAAAAAAAAAAACTTCTCATTATTGCCACAATGTCTCTGAGTAAAAGTCAAAATCCTGGGGTGCCTGGGTGGCTCAGTCAGTTGAGCTTCTGACTCTTGGTTTCAGTTCAGGTCATGATCTCGTGGTTGTGAAATCCAACCCCATGTTGGGCTCTGCACTCAGCATGGAGTCTGCTTCAGATTCTCTATCCTTCTGCCCCTTCCCTGCTCACACATGCTCTCTTGTTCTCTCATACTCTCTCTCTCTCTCTCACATACAGACATACATACATACATACATAAATAAAATCTTTTTTTAAAAAAGTCAAAACCCTTATAACATGCTACAAGACAGTACATGATCTGCTCACCCTTTGCTACTCTGTTCTCTTTGTCCATTCATTTCCAGCCATATTGACCTCTTTGCTGTTCCAAGCACACACAGGGTATGCTTTTCACTCAACCCTTAGTACTGGTTGTTTTTTTGCTTGGTACACTTCCTACCTATAACTCCCTCACATTCTTCAAAATCTTGTTCAAATATAATCTCAATAAGGTCTATCTTGACCACCCTTTTTTTTTTTGGAGAATTTATGCTTCACTTCACTACTGAAATGAAAGAAGCCATAAGTTCAACAGAATTTTGGGGAAAGTCAGACATTCATTTTTTTAACATGACTGAGTTTTCTGTTAGTCAACACATGGGGATAATGAGTAATCAGTTGTAATTACAAATCCAAAGTTCAAGAGAAGTTAATCAGAATATACACATTTTGGAGTAGTATGTTTTAGGGATATTTAAATCTTTGGAATCATGATGTTACAGAGAAACAGAGACAGAGAATGAACATAGAGACCAAGAACTGAACACAGAGGGAAACCAACTTCAGGAAGCGTTAGTGCTAGGGAGAAGGGGAGAAAGTCAACAAAGAAACTGAGAAGAACACAACTAGTGAGGCAGGAGAAAAACCAAGCTATCATGTTGACCTGGAAACCAAGTTAATAAAACACACAAAGAAGGGATGATAAGCTATGGAAGATCCTGCTTAAAGTTAGTAGAACCAAAAAATTTGTTATCCAAACTAAGACACTTTGGAGGTTGGGCAGCAGTTTTGTTTTTTTTTTATCTAGTTTTTTTTTTTTTAAAGATTATTTATTTTGAGAGAGTGAGAATGAGAGAGAGAGAGAGTACATGCGGGGGGAGGGTCAGAGGGAGAAGCAGGCTCCTGGCTGAGCAGGGAGCCCGATGCGGGACTCGATCCTGGGACTCCAGGATCATGACCTGAGCCGAAGGCAGTTGCTTAACCGACTGAGCCACCCAGGCGCCCCTTGGGCAGTAGTTTTAAACAGAACTATCTTGAGAAACCATGACCGTATGGTCATAATATGTGTAAGTCAAGTAAGATGAGGACTAAGAATTGCCAGTTAAATTTAGTAATGTGAAGGCTAGTATGGAAATGCAAATAGTGCAATGTGGGGAGTTGGGAGAGTGGAGTTAGATAGTAGTATCTCTCCAAATTCATGTCACCTGGATCCTGAGAATGGGACCTCACTTGGAAATAGAGTCTTGGCAAATATAATAAGTTAAGGATCAAAACGAAATCCTACTGGATTGGAGTGGGGCTTAAATCCAATAAGAAGAAGAAAGGACACAGAAAGACGTATCAAGAAGCTGGTCATGTGAAGATGAAGGCAGAGATTAGAATTAAGCTACTACAAGTCAAGTAATGCCTGGGACCACCAGAAGCTGAAGGAGGCAGGAAGAATTCTCCCCTAGAGCCTACAGAGGGAGCCTGGTCCTACTGACGTATTAATATCAAGACTTCTAGTCTCAAGAACTGTGAACGAACAACTTTCTGGTGTTTTAAATCACCTAGTATTTTGGGACTTTGTTTTGGCAGTCCTAGCAACTAATACAGGAGCGAGGTAAAAAGCAAACTATACAGGAGTCTCAGAAATAATAGGAGATGAGAAATGAAAGGTATGGAAGAGTATTCCTAACTGCCTTATAAACTAGTTATCTGTGTTGAAGGACAAGCATTTTATTTTCTGATAAAACATCCTTTGTATAAAATACGACAGAAACAAATTACTCCAAAAATCAAATAAGGAACCCAAAACATGCAAAATACAAGCCTTATTTTCATTGTTATTTGATTCAACTGATATGTAAAATGATTCTAAAAGCAGTTGCTAAAAAATGTTTCTAAATGCTAACTTTCCATCACTTTATCTTTTCACAGAATGGGACTCACAGTTCAGGGACTGGAAAGGGTCCACAGGCCACCAATGTAGAGTGTCATTGGTGCAGATAACTTCTTTAAGGAGACCTTAGAGAAAATCAAGCCTGATTCTTTGATTTGATAAAGATTACTCTGTTAGAATATTGTCTATGTTTCTCTTTTACATTTTCCTAGAAATCCTGCTGACAACTATATATGGTCTTAAATTTTATAATTCTGGAAAGAGTATAACTTTGATGAAAATAGGACCACCTGCACCAAATGTGCAGTGTCTACTGTTTGTCCCCCACCTGGGTATTCTGACATCCCTCTTGCTATTTCTTTGTGCTCTGCCTCTAGCTTCCATGTAAATTTGCTTCTGATGGCCTGCACTGCAATGCTTTTTTATGATATTGTTCTTTGGGTACTGCAACTACTTTTTTCCACAAAAGGCCTAGGACTTTACTTCATCGTAGTGTGCAAGTGCAAAGGTATGAAAATCCAGCTCCCTTGCTTCCAGTAGGATCATACACTGCGGTACAATTTACACTCCAGAACATCCCTTGGGAGCAGGCTGAGACTAGACTTTGTAATCACACACTAATTTGGCTTCTTGTCCTGTTTTCTCCACTTTCTCATTTTTCATGGAAGTGCTTCCACAATAAGCACTTGCATACCAATCCTCATCTCATGGTCTGCATCTGGGCAATCTGAGTTAAGACCAAATATAGTCATCTGCAATACAGAAAATGATTCATGAAGTAGCTTCCTATTTCTGATGTGTGATGACATTCATGAATTAGAATAAGTAAGCAAGCTACCGTGACTTGATTACAAGGGCTAATGGAAGAAAAGTTCCACCAAACCTTAAATCTTTCCATAAAATTTGAAATGCACAGAAATGTAAGAGGAGTTTTATTTATTAATAAATGTTTACAGTTTTATTCAAGGTAAAATTTCTCTCTGTAGCAAAAGGTGAGTTTGGTTTCAGAAATATAACATGAACTATAATTAACATATTTTCATTTTTTGCTGTGCTTTGGATATTTTCATTGGTGTTTTAATGTTTTCTTCCTCTAGCTAGCATCTTTATATACAGATTTTTGAATTTCATAATATACACATATAAGTTATGTATATACAACAAATTCAGTAAAATATATATAATGTTAATATAATCAAATATAGTTTAAAAATACCCAATCTATGTGTCTGTGTGGGGAAAAGTCAATAATTATAAAGTACTCTTTCCCTTGGATTTTTATACTCATAGTAGATTTTAGTGGAGAATTGAGAAAAATTGGATATAATTTACTTGATCAGCAACCAATTTAATTTTTATACAATAAACTTAAGGCTCAAATGGTGAATGCCTTATACTTTTTCACTTAATATAGCCTTAATATGAATTACTTCTGCCTGATTCTTAAACATGCTTATTTAGGAGCAAAACAATTTTAAACTGCTGCACTATTAATCTAAAGCTCTAGACTATTGTAAAAAATTTGGATAGGAAGTCAAATAACTGGAACCTGTTACATTGGTATTGTCCTTCGTCGTATATGAAGACTTTGCACCAATGTAACCACTTAAGATGTTCTTAGAAGCATCTTTTGCTTAATAAAAAGATAAATTACAGTTAGTAAGAAAGATTATAAGATTATAATACATGATGAAATTCATTTCCACTACTTCCAGCTCTGTGAGTTTTCCGCATGCCCTGGCACTAGTCAGACGCTTTTGGATGAAACACCATCTACAAAGTTCACAGGTCAACCATGGAAAAGAGAACAAAATTTCTGACAGAAGCAAATTCCGATTCTGGCTTATTGTGGCAGCTTTTGAAAAGTCATTTCATATTTCCATTTTTTTCCTCCTATGAAAAGATGTGAATGATAAAAATGGAAATGTCTTGCAAAAAAAAAGACAAAAACGTTGATAGGAATGTTATAATAATCTAAGTAAAACCATCTTTTTGCTACTTTGTGGAATTTTTAGGGGAGCATTGCTCATGAGTCTCCAGTTATGCTAAGTTGGTGATAGTATGCCAGGGCTGGATGGGAATTCAAAAGGCACTTTTCCTTTAGGTCATGAAGATTCTGAGAGAGATCACAGCTTTGCAGGCCACGGGAAGTCACGTAAACAGAAGAAAAGCATTTCTATAATAAGTACAAAATGAACTGACATAATATTAGTAAAGCTAACAATTTTAAAAGAAGAAATACTATTTTGTGTGAAAGGTAGCACTGACTCTAATAAGTAGCTTATAAAATGTCAAGAATCTGAGCAATAAAATTATATTACAGTCGAGAACTGGAGAAGAAACATGTCTTAATTTCTTTTATTATGTTATGTTAATCACCATACATTACATCATTGGTTTTTGATGTAGTGTTCCATGATTCATTGTTTGCGTGTAACACCCAGTGCTCCATTCAATACGTGCCCTCTTTAATACCCATCACTAAGCTAACTCATCCCCCCACCCCCTCCCCTCTAGAACCCTCAGTTTGTTTCTCAGAGTCCATAGTTTCTCATGGTTCATCTCCCCCTCCGATTTCCACCCCCTTCATTTTCCCCTTCCTATCTTTTCTTTTTTTTATTTTTTAACATATAATGTATTATTTGTTTCAGAGGTACAGGTCTGTGATTCAACAGTCTTACACAATTCACAGCACTCACCATAGCACATACCCTCCCCAATATCTATCACCCAGCCACCCCATCCCTCCCAACACCCACCACTCCAGCAACCCTCAGTTTATTTCCTGAGATTAAGAATTCCTCATATCAGTGAGGTCAAATGATTCATGTCTTTCTCTGATTGACTTATTTTGCTCAGCATAATTTCTATTAACTCATCATATATTTTCCAACCCTAACTTGACCCAAAAGGAACCAACAGTTAATGAGACTATTAATGTTAAAATCTAGAAATCTGACATTTAGAAATTCTGTGATAATCAGGTTATCTTTGGTATATACAGAATGTAGAGTTACATAATGTAACTCTATGTAACTCAATGTTGTCAAATCAACATTAGCCTTATAGTTTGTAGGAATATCTTGACAGGAAGGTTTTAAGTGTGTCTGGGTTCACAAAAAGGCAATGATTGTTAGAAAAATGTAATAGTTACACTGCAAGACGGGACTTTTGTTGTTGCAATCGGTGCTTATTTGCCTACTTTGCATTTGTTTTGTATATTGAAATGATCCCATAAATTAGAAGACTCAAACTCTCAGTAGTCATTTTAGCTTCCTGATGCCCTAAGACCCTTGGCCTTCTGCCAAGACTGAGAAATATTCCTTTTGTCATTCTCAGTGTGTTGCTGCAGTCCTTTGGTCCCCTCTAACTGGTCTTGGTAATGCTGGCAACCTGCCTGTCTCGACAACAGATGTGAGCATACATTCATTCCCCAGTACTCACTGCTAAGCCTGGTAAGTTCAAGGTCAATGCCCAGAGGTCTGTAGGTATTTTACCAGAACTAGGTTCTAGCCTTCTCTGAACTTCTGTTTATTCCATCATCTATGGGATTTTGATAATACATTTGGTCTAAGAACAAAGCTTACAAATCTATTGTCGCAGAGTCTTCAAATCACTATTATTTATTGAAAAGCTGATGCTATGTAGGGAGAAAAAGTTAAATTTTTTCTGAGCCAGGAAGCATAACGCCTCCCTGACATGAGCTTAAATGTAGTTATCTCCTCCCTACCCAAAAAGAAACAAAGATCTTTTAAAGTTGAGAAAGTTATAAATCAATTTTCTAAAGAGCATATTTTATTTGGGCAAATAATTCAAAAGAAAAAGGTCAAAACTGAACATAAAGACTGCCCTGATAATGAATATCTTTTTTAACATGATGATGGCTAACTGAACATAATTAATAAGTAAATTAATTAATTAATTAAAACAATGGTGGTGAAGGGAGTGGTTGATTAGTCTCTTAGAGAGCAGAAGGACAACTTGGTTTTGTTGGTTCTGTTGGCTGAGAGTATGTAATCTGCACTGTTTATCTCAGTGCTACAGAGAAGTCTCTTGAACGTTTGAGTATTCTTTAGAAAATGGGACTATCCCTTGCCAATTCAGGGAAGTAGATCCTTTTGGATTTGTTTTGGTTTTCCAAGCAAGCCTATGCCTTTCTCTCCAAGATTGAACCTACTTTTTTTGATGAGTCTTTATTTTTATGTTAATAGGAAAGAGGTACAGCCCATTAACAGATCCAATATATATTTTAAAACGTTGAGTGAAAACAGAAGTTATAAAGGACCTAATTCAGTGCTTCAGCAGTTACAAATCAAAACTACAGCAGCTTGGGTTTTTGCATTTAGCTAAGATTTCCATCGCTCTTATATTATTAATCTTTCCACCTATGCTATGTTAGCTTGTCATGATTTGTGCCCTTACACTCATTTTCCCTCCTTATTCTAGTCTTTGTGGTTTCAACTTGGTGAAATATAAACCTGCAGTATTGCAATATTAAAACTGTTTTGTCCCTTGGCACCTTGAAGAAGCAATGTGTAGGCCAGTGCCCAGGTTAGTGACAGTCTTTTTCCCTAAACAGTATTTCACTGGACATTCAGTGTACCTAATGGAAGATTTGAGGCTGTACAGCACTCTGTGGTATTGCTAAATAGACTATTTTAATACCTACAGGATTGCATTTAGTTTACAGGTGAACATTTAGGATCCCACATTTAGACTACGTAAACCAAAAGATGGGCTGGACTCTAGGCTAGTAGGGGAAAAAAAAAGGAGTCAGAACTCAGACTAGAGAGAATTGGCTATAGTCCTTGATCCTGCAGGGAAAATTCAATAACACAAATTAAAATGTCCAGAATGCAAACTTAACTTCCACCTGAACTAGTACTGGTATTTAATTTTGTGGCCAGAATGAAGTTTTACCTTCCAGAGAGATAGATCTTGAAATAAGAACAATGGCAATACTATGGTTCTGTTAACTTCTTTTGTTCACCTCTGGTTTGTAGCCTAGTAAACATAAGCTTTAATAGGGAGATGAGGGTACACTCCAAGTGACAAAGTATTAGCAAGTGTTAGGCAAATTTTCATTTCCAATCCTTTGTTTAAGAAGGTTAAGAATCAAGTCAGGTATTTGTGTTTCCATATCCTACCTACAAGTATAGAGAACAACCAGTGGGAGAATTGGCATTTGCATTGCTGGCAGAGATAGTTTACTATTAATCTCAAGTGGACTATTTACATAAAACCATCAATAGTAAGTATAATATAAGGGATATATTGAGTCAAAATTGATGAGCAAAACCAACACATGTCACAGGAGAGAAGTATCATGGGACAAACTCAAGGTGTGATGACATGACAAATAAAATAAGAGGATTCTGAATAGACTGTAAAGCAGGTGTGGGGGTGGTAAAACAAAATAGTTCAAGATGTAGAATACTGGAGGTTGGAGCAAGATGGCAGAGGAGTAGGAGACCTGGATTTCGTCTGGTCCCAGAAATTCAGCTGGATAAGGATCAAACCAGAACACCTACAAACTCAACAGGAGATCGAAGAAAAGAAGAGCAGCAACTCTCTGAACAGAAAAGCGAGCACTTTCTAGAAGGTAGGACGTGTGGAGAAGTAAAACTGAGGCAATATTCGGGAGGATACATTGTGGGGGAGGGGGTCTGCCGCTTCTGGCAAGTGATAGAGCAGCAGGGCACAAAATCGTAAATTTTAGAAGTTGGCTCCGCTGACGGACATTGCTCCAGTGGCTAAGTTGGGGGTGGAACCATCACTGGAACAGTGTGGTCTCAGGACCCTCAGGGTCACAGGAAGACCGGGGGTACCTGAGGGCGGCAGAGCTCCCAAGGATCAGAGCGGGAAAACTGGCTGCAGAGATGGAGCTGAGGCACAGACTCTCAGCGCAGGGTTGCCATAAACCATGATCTGAGGCACAGTCGGGCCACTGCTCCTCCAGCAGGGACCCAAAAAGCAGCAGATCCGGGGAGACACCCTTTCCTCACCCAGGAGGAGCGGCATGGGTACGCACTGCAGGGATCTGCTGGGTTTGGAGACACCAAATGGGGTCATGTGCGCCTCTGGGGCGGAGATCGGGAGGCTGCCATTTTCACTCTCGTCCTCCAAAGCTGAGCGGAAAGCTTGCAGTGAACAAAAGCTCCCGAGAGCAAAACCGAGCAGATTACTTAGCCCGGACCTGGCAAGGGCTGGGCAATTCTGCCTCCAGCAAAGACATTTGGGAACCACGGCAACAGGCCCCTCCCCCATAAGATCAGCAAGAACAGCCAGTCAAGACCAAGTTTACCGATCAATGAGAACAGCAGAACTCCAGTGCTAGGGGAATACTGCACATAGAATTCATGGCTTTTTCCCCATGATTCTTTAGTCTTTCAAAGTTAATTTTTTTTTAATTTTTCTTTAATTTTTCTTTTTCCCTTTTTCAACCAACATCTTATCAAACCCTTTTTTAAAAAACATTTTTATTTTTCATTTTTAGAGTCATATTCTGTCCCTTCATAGTAGATACCCTTACGTTTGGCATATATATATATAAGTTGTTCTCTCTCTAAAATTTTGAGATACAGTTTCTTCTAACAGATCAAAATATACCCTAAATCTCTAGTGTATGGCTTTGTTCTAGTTACTGCCTGATCACATTCTCTCCCTTGTTTTTTCAATCCTCTTCATTCTTTTTTCAAACAACTTATCAATTCCTTTTATAAAATCTTTATAATTTTCATCTTTACAGTCATATTCCAACACTCCATCGTATTAACCCTTATTTTCGTACATATATAAGTTTTTCGTTCTTTAAAATTTTGGGATACACTTTCTTCTAACAGACCAAAATACACCCAAAATCTAGGGTGGGGCAATTTTCTATGCACCAGCCTGATCATATTTGATCATATTCTGGTTTTTTTTTGTTTGTTCCATTTTTGTTCATTTTATCCTTTTCTTTTTCTTTTTTCTTTCTTTCCCTTTCTTTTCCCCCAGTGTCAGGTCTTTTCTGATTTGTTTAGAGTATATTTTCTGGGGACGTTGTTACCCTGTTAGCATTTTGTTCTCTCATTCCTCTATTCTCCTCTGGACAAAATGAAAAGATAGAAAAAATCACCTCAAAAAAAGAACAAGAGGCAGTACCGACTGTCAGGGACCTACTCAATAGGGACATTAGTACGATGTTGGAACTAGAGTTCAGAATGATGATTTTAAAGATACTAGCTGGGCTTGAAAAAAACATGGAAGTTATTAGAGAAACCCTTTCTGGAGAAATAAAAGAACTAAAATCTAACCAAGTGGAAATCAAAAAGGTTACTAATGAGGTACATTAAGAAATGGGGGCTCTACTTGCTAGGATAAAGGAGGCAGAAGAGAGAATAAGCAATATAGTAGACCAAAAGAAGGAAAATCAAGAAGCTGAGAAAAAGAGAGATAAACAACTACAGGATCACGAGGGCAGAATTTGAGAGACAAGTGATACCATAAGATGAAACAATATTAGAATAATTGGGATCCCAGAAGAAGAAACAGAGAGACGGGCAGAAGGTATATTGGGGCAAATTACAGCAGAGAACTTCCCTAATTTGGGGAAGAAAACAGGCATCAAAATCCAGGAGGCACAGAGAACCCCTCTCAAAATCAATAAAAATAGGTCAACACCCCAACATCTAGTAGTAACACTTACGAGTATCAGAGACAAAGAGAAAATCCTGAAAGCAGCTCGGGAGAAGAGATATGTAACCTACAATGGTAGAAACATTAGACTGGCAACAGACTTATCCACAGAGACCTGGCAGGCCAGAAAGGACTGGCATGATATCTTCAGAGCACTAAACGAGAAAAATATGCAGCCAAGAATACTATATCCAGCTAGGCTCTCATTGAAAAGAGAAGTAGAGATCAAAAGGTTCCAGGACAAACAAAAACTAAAGGAATTTGCAAACACGAAACCAGTCCTCCAAGAAATATTGAAAGGGGTCCTCTAAGCAAAGAGAGAGCCTAAAATCACCATAGATCAGAAAGGAACACAGACAATATACACTCACAGTCACCTTACAGGCAATACAATGGCACTAAATTCATACCTTTCAATAGTTACCCTGAATGTAAATGGGCTCAATGCCCCAATCAAAAGACACAGGCCATCAGATTGGATTAAAAAACAAGACCCATCAATATTCTGTCTGCAAGAGACTCATTTTAGACCCAAACACACCCCCAGATTGAAAGTGAGGGGGTGGAAAACCATTTACCATGCTAATGGACACCAAAAGAAAGCTGGGGTGGCAATTCTTATATCAGACATATTAGATTTTAAAACAAAGACTGTAATAAGAGATGAAGAAGGACACTATATCGTACTTAAAGGGTCTATCCAACAAGAAGATCTAACAATTGTAAATATCTATGCCCCTAACATGGGAGCGGCCAATTATATAAGGCAATTAATAACAAAAGCGAAGAAACACATTGACAACAATACAATAATCACAGGGGACTTTAACACCCCCTTGACTGAAATGGACAAATCATCTTAACAAAAGATTAACAAAGAAATAAAGACATTAAATGACACACTGGACCAAAGGGACTTCACAGATATATTCAGAACATACCATCCCAAAGCAACAGAATACAGATTCTTCTCTAGCGCCCATGCAACAGTCTCAAGAATAGATCACATCCTAGGTCACAAATAGGGCTCAACCAGTACCAAAAGATTGGGATCATTCCCTGCATATTTTCAGACACGATGCTTTGAATCTGGAACTCAATCACAAGAGAAAAGTTGGAAAGAACTCAAATACATGGAGGCTAAAGAGCATCCTACTAAAGAATGAATGGGTCAACCAGGAAATTAAAGAAGAATTAAAAAAATTCATGGAAAACGATTAAAACGAAAACACAACTGTTGAAAATCTTTGGGATACAGCAAAAGCAGTCCTAAGAGGAAAGTATATAGAAATACAAGCCTTTCTCAAGAAAAAAGAAAAGTCTCAAATACACAACTAACCCTACACCTAAAGGAGCTGGAGAAAGAACAGCAAATAAAGCCTAAACCCAGCAGGAGAAGAGAAATAGTAAAGATCAGAGCAGAAATCAATGAAATAGAAACCAAAAGAACAGTAGAACAGATCAACGAAACTAGGAGCTGGTTCTTTGAAAGAATTAACAAGATTGATAAACCCCTGGCCAGATTATCAAAAAGAAAAGAGAAATGACCCAAATCCACAAAAGCATGGATGAAAGACGAGAGATCACAACCAACACCAAGGAAATACAAACAATTATAAGAACATATTATGAGCAACACTATGCCAGCAAATGAGATAACCTGGAAGAAATGGATGTATTCCTAGAGATGTATCAACTACGAAAACTCAACCAGGAAGAAATACAAAACCTGAACAGACCTATAACCACTAAGGAAATTGAAGCAGTCATCAAAAATCTCCCAACAAACAAAAGTCCAGGGCCAGATGCCTTCCCAGGGGAATTCTACCAAACATTTAAAGAAGAATTAATACCTATTCTCCTGAAACTGTTCCAAAAAATAGAAATGGAAGGAAAACTTCCAAACTCGTTTTATGAGGCCACCTTGATCCCAAAACCAAAGACCCCATCCAAAAGGAGAATTACAGACCAATATCCTTGATGAACATGGATGCAAAAATTCTCGCCAAAATACTAGCCAATAGGATCCAACAGTACATTAAAAGGATTATTCACCACGACAGAGTGGGATTTATCCCTGGGCTGCAAGGTTGGTTCAACATCCACAAATCAATCAATGTGATACAATCCATTAATAAAAGAAAGAACAAGAACCATGTGATTCCTCAATAGATGCAGAAAAAGCATTTGACAAAGTACAGCATCCTTTCTTGATCAAAACTCTTCAGAGTATAGGGATAGAGGGTACATACCTCAATAGCATAAAAGCCATCTATTTCAACCCACAGCGAATATCATTCTTAATGGGGAAAAACTGAGAGCTTTCTCCCTAATGTCAGGAACACGGCAGGGATGTCCACTCTCACCACTGCTATTCAACATAGTATTAGAAGTCCTAGCCACAGTAATCAGACAACAAAAAGAAGTCAAAGGCATCCAAATTGGCAAAGAAGAAGTCAAACTCTCACTCTTTGCAGACGATATGATACTTTATGTGGAAAACCCAAAAGACTCCACCCCAAAACTGCTAGAACTCATACAGGAATTCAGTCAAGTAGCAGGCTATAAAATCAATGCACAGAAATCAGTGGCATTCCTATACACCAACAGCAAGATAGAAGAAAGAGAAATGAAGGAGTCGATCCCATTTACAATTGCACCCAAAACCATAAGATACCTAGGAATAAATCTAACCAAAGAGGCAAAGGATCTGTACTCAGAAAACTATAAAATACTCATGAAAGAAATTAAGGACGACACAAAGAAATGGAAAAATGTTCCATGCTCATGGATTGGAAGAACAAATATTGTGAAGATGTCAATGCTACCTAGAGCAATCTACACATTCAATACAATCCCCATGAAAATACCATCCACTTTTTTCAAAGAAATGGAACAAATAATCCTAAAATTTGTATGGAACAGAAAAGACCCCAAACAGCCAGAGGAATGTTGCAAAAGAAAAGCAAAGCTGGCGGCATCACAATTCCGGACTTCAAGCTCTATTACAAAGCTGTCATCCTCAAGACAGTATGGTACTGGCACAAAAACAGACCCATAGATCATTGGACAGAATAGAAAGCCCAGAAATGGACCCTCAACTCTATGGTCAACTATTCTTCGACAAGGCAGGAAAGAATGTCCAATGGAAAAAAGTCTCTTCAAGAAATGGTGTTGGGAAAATTGGACAGCCACATGCAGAAGAATGAAACTCGACCATTTCCTTACACCACACACAGAAATAGACTCCACATGTTTGAAAGACCTAAATGTGAGACAGGAGTCCATCTAATTCCTAAAGGAGAACACAGGCAGCAACCTCTTCGACCTCAGCCGCAGCAACTTCTTCCTAGAAACATCGCCAAAGGCAAGGGAAGCAAGGGCAAAAATGAACTATTGGGATTTCATCAAGGTAAAAAGCTTTTGCATAGCAAAAGAAACAGTCAACAAAACCAAAGGGCAACCAACAGAATGGGAGAAGATATTTGCAACTGACATTTCAGATAAAGGGCTAGTATCCAAAATCTATAAAGAACTTATTAAACTCAACACTCAAAGAACAAATGATCCAATCAAGAAATGGGAAGAAGACATGAACAGAGATTTTTCCAAAGAAGACATCCAAAAGGCCAACAGACACATGAAAAAGTGCTCAACATCGCTCGGCATCAGTGAAATCCAAATCAAAGCCTCAATGAGACATCACCTCACACCAGTCAGAATGGCTAAAATTAACAAGTCAGGAAATGACAGAGGTTGGCGGGGATATGGAGAAAGGGGAACCCTCCTACACTGTTGGTGGAAATGCAAGCTGGTGTAGCCACTCTGGAAACAGTACGGAGGTTCCTCAAAAAGTTGAAAACAGAGCTACCATATGACCCAGCAATTGCACTACTGGGTATTTACCCCAAGGATACCAATGTAGGGATCTGAAGGGGTACGTGCACCCCAAGGTTTAGAGCAAGAATATCCACAATAGCCAAACTGTGGTTAAGAGCCAAGATGTCCATCAACAGATGAATGGATAAAGAAGAAGTGGTATATTTATACAATGGAATATTATGCAGCCATCAAAAGGAAGGAAAGCTTGCCATTTGCAACAACGTGGATGGAACTGGAGGGTATTATGCTGAGCGAAATAAGTCAATCAGAGAAAGACATATATCATATGACCTCACTGATATGAGGACTTCTTAATCTCAGGAAATATATGAGGGTTGCTGGAGTGCGGAGGGCTGGGAGGGATGTGGTGACTTGGTGATAGACATTGGGGAGAGTATGTGCTAAGGTGAGTGCTATGAATTGTGCAATACTGTTGAATCACAGGTCTGTACCTCTGAAGCAAATAATACGTTATATGTTAAAAAAAAAAGAAGTAGATAGCAGGAGGGGAGGAATGAAGGGGGTAAATCGGAGGGGGAGTCGAACCATGAGAGACTATGGACTCTGAAAAATGAACTGAGGTTTCTAGAGGGGAGGGCGGTGGGATATGGGTTACCCTAGTGATGGGTATTAACGAGGGTACGTTCTGCATGGGGCACTGGGTGTTATATGGAAACAATGAATCATGGAACACTACATCAAAAACTAATGATGTAATGTATGGTGATTAACATAACATAATAATAAAAAAAGATGTAGAATATTAGCAAAGGGAATATTACTTGGGATAAACTGTTTGGTTTAAAGGATCATAATTTGGTCAAGTATGAATCTTACTCGTCACTGAAGGACTTTGACTACTATCCTATGAGTAAAAGTGAAATCTAGCTGTATACACCAGGTACACTCATTAGAAGTCAAGGAAAGTATTTTTGTGTGTGTGAGCAGATGGATGGCAGAATTTACACAAGTCATAAGGACAGGAGTCTTCCTGAGGTTAATTGCAGCCCCATCCACCTGGGAGGTGAAGGAACTTGTAACAGAAATGGATGGGCTAAAGCCAAAGTTGAGAAGGGTTTACATCAAATAATAGGATTGAGAAATGATGAACTGGCCGAATATTGGCAGCCACTTTCCTATAAAGGTCTTATAGTCTAAGATATCCATTAAGCCATATATGTAGTCATTATAACCATCTTTCCTCTTCGCCTACATCAAATCTGCCAGCTGGTCCAATCAGTTGTTTTCCTGAAATAGAACTGAAAGCTGCCCGTTTTCTCCAGCTACACTCCCACCATGGTAGGACATTCTACCCTTGGCTTCTCCGACTGATTCCTAATCAGTCCGTCTGCTTTCACTCTTGCCATGTACCCCACCTATCCCGATCCATTTTCCTTACAACAGAGTAATTTTAATGTATATGCAGGTCATACCACTTTCTATATATAACCTTCTGATTGCTTCTTGATGCACTCAGAAGAGTCTTAAGATCTTATTCTGGCACATGGTGTCCTACCTGACCTAGCCTCTGCATCTGTCTCCAATCCCATCTCTATCACTCTCCTCCTGGCTTACCATGTTTCAGCCAAATGACCTTTTCATTCCCATGGATTTCTCTTCCTCTATCTCTTAGCAAGACTTACTCATTTAACTTCAGTTTACAGCTCAAACACCAATTCCCCACAGCCTGCTCCTAAACTTCTTCTAGTTCAGTTACTCTCTCTCTCATATCAACTTCGTATTTCATTCCTTTATCGATCAAATGCATTATTCTTCCTCTGTCTTCTACCACTAAAATATAGTATCAACAATATTATCTCTCATCTCATTACCCTAACTCCAGTTCCCAGAACAGGGAATGAATGAATAATATGAATAAACGAAATAGTACAAATCTCATTACCACTTTTGCTTAAGTGAAGAAATTTATCTTGATACTTGTTCATCCTTAAATTTCCATTTTTTTTCCATGTAGGCAGCTAATCTAGTTTGACACCTTTCTTCTCTTAGATGCAAGTGTACTGTGAATTAATGCCTACCCAATGGCAATAATAGTTATCACTTGTAGAACAAATGCTATATGTCAGGCACTACCCAATCACTTCATGTACGCCAATTTAATCCTTATTGTAACCTAATAAGGTAGGTACTATCACCATTAGCCCCATTTTATAAATCAGAAAATTGAAAAATATAGGCTAAAGTAGGTGGTGTCATGAAGTTCAAAACTAGGAAACTTTGCTTATAGTCCATATACTTAATAAAACTGTTCACTCTTTTGTGTTGGATGACTCCTCGATTTCACTTAGAAAAGTCACAGACTGCATTTACTATAACCTTTTCATATAAAGAATTTAGGCAAATCCAAGTTTTATGAAAGGAGGAGCAATCAGAATCTGGTGTATGTATATGAGAGAGAGTCATCTTTGCAGTATCATGAAATGTGCACTCAGATACTTCTTTTGTAATGCCTAGAGTCACTTGACAGATTCAATAAAAATATGGTTTTGTGTGAGGCAATGGGGTGTAGTTTATTCTCTTCTTCTGAAATTATGAAACTATAGATAGAGTAAAATAAAAAGGAGTGGAGAAAAGCAAAATTCTCCAGAGGACCATAAATATAAATATATGCCCTGCTTGTAGAAATGGCCAGTCATCTCTTGTGTCCAGTGATATCACAGATTCTTACAGGGTGACTATCATCCATATTATCCAAGTTATTCTCAGTAGTTTGGGGGTCATCAGCTTAGCAAAAATCCACATCATTATAATGCAAAACTGTGAAGAATAAATGGATAGGCAGCAGTACACAGGCCCAAATTTGGTCTGCATTTTACTATTTTTTAGTGCACACGCGTGCGTGCGCACGCGTATGTGTCTGTGCGCCTGTGAATCTATAAGAAGCAGCTTAAAATGAGCTCTTGGATTTTTCTAAGTGTGAACTACATAGCCAGTAAAGCCTGAGAAATATAGGGTCTAAAAATGATGCAGAATCTGTCAAGGATTTTCTCTAACACTGGAAGTGGAACTGACTCATCTATGACTTCCTTCTCCTTAAAAAGAGAAAATGGAATTGATATGGTAGAGCACCAGGTAAATTGCCAGGATGGGTAGTGAATTCTGAAGAGCAAGAAGCCCTTACTCAAGAGCTGAAGGAATAAACCAAGCTAATGTCCCTAGAGGAAGGATAAAGTCCATATACTAAGGAAATTATGTCTTGAATACGGTTGGAATAATACAACAGGGGTGTTTACATCTGGGGTTTAAAGAAGGTTTACCAGCTACCCAATTGTACAAACAACATATATGTATTTTTTTGTCTGCTCTAGTTTAGGTATTTCATTCAATTTGTTTTCTAATCTAGAAATAAGCCATTTAATTTTAAAGTACAATGTGCTTTTCTTATAAGACTTTTAATAATAAATTGATAGATCATTCAACTGTCTTTTATTTAGTGCCTATCTGTTAATGCTGGACACTGGAAATGGCACAACAAGTCCAGGTAGCAACTGTGACTCTAAAATATAGGGAATCTCAGAATGCTTTCCAGTAGTCACTGGAAAATACTGAAGATTAGACCAGGTCAGGTTTCCAAAAGAAGAACATATGATTACTAAATGTGCACAGATTTAAAAAAAGAAAAGAAAAAATAACTCATGTGATAGCAGTTCAAATTTCCAGCTTTCATTCCTGATAATGCCACCATAATATATTTCAGGTTGTGGCTTGTTAAAGTGATAACCAATGACAGCAAAATAAAAAAAAAGGCTTTGAGAAAATGTTGCAGTGAAGAAATTAATAGCTTATATAATGCTTCATCAATACATACTCCTTCACTGCACCATTATCCTGGCTCTGCTTCACTGCATTAACCCACTGACACTCTAGTGGGCTAGCAGTGCACAACATGCTTAAAAGGGGCAGAGGCAAGAATAGCAGTTTTGATAATAAAATCAAGATATTCAGAGGAGTACAAGTGGGTTTAAAGTGAAAAGAGACAAACATCTCAATGCTGTTTATATGTCTTAAACACCAGGGAATCTGCAAGTATCTGGATAACAGAGTGGATCTTTTTAATGTCAAGGAAACACTGCTTTTGAATAGGGTTAACAGGAAGGCAGAGATATAATAAGTAAAGAGATCTCTTGCATTGCTACCTCTAAAGTTCTGCCTGGTGAACTGGAATCATGGAAATGTTCAGCTTACTTTATGAACATGACAGAACCATTTATTGGGTCTAATTCACCAGAGCTTCTTAAGTTTCTTTCCTGTCTTTGGTAGATTCCATTTGCAATGACATAACAAGGGGAATAGGACCTACAGGAGGAGACTCTGCCCTATCCTCAAAGACAACATGGATTCACCCTAACAAAATAGTAAAACAGAGATGATAATAACACAATAGAAAATAGGGACAAAACCACTGTGTATTTCATAGGGTTGTCAGGTGGACAAAATGTGTTGATACATGCAGATACATTTAGAACAGTTTCTGGCCTACACAAAATGCTATGTACATGCTAACTATTAGTATTATTTCACTCTTGCATCTCTATTTATTTGTCCAAAAAATAGATGTAAAATCCTCATTAGTAATTTATGATATTTCTGCTGATACTGAGATTGTTTGGATAAGGTCCAACTGGTGGAAGAAACTCCAGTATTGGCATAATGATATCACATAACACATAGATTGATTGGAAATCCTGCATACCATGCAATCTTTGGGACATACAATATTTTATTCATTTCTAAAAAATTCCTAAAAGTCAGACAATAGGTAAATAAGCACAGGAAGCCTGAACAACTCAGAACATTTTAATTTACAGCATCTTTCCCATTGAGATTTCTCAATTTTTACCCACTGTTGCAACCTAGACTTTCTATGGAAAGATGAGTTCATAATATTTTGAATTGATCAGAAGCTAACCAGAGAGTCTGTAGAACTAATCAACATTAAAGAGCAATGCTTTATCTTCCAGATATGGATCTGTAAGCCTGGAAACATTGGAGAAGGAGTAATAAGATTTAGGCCAACACAACCAACATTTTCTATTTATCTCTCTTAGAAAAAACAAGTTTTAGTTCAAGGAAACCCTGAATGAACCATTTTACCATTACGTTACAAATGGCTTAAAAACAATGGGCCTTGTGAAAATTAAAACAAAATTTAACTGAATCTTACATCTAGAACATTAATAAAATATACAAAGATCATCTGAATTATAATAGAGTAAAATGGTAAAGGCACTAGGCCAACAGGTGCTTCTCAAAGTACAATCCCTGGATTGTGACCAGTCCACAAATTGTTATAGGACTGGGATAAGATAAGTACAGAAATTAAGTTAGCATGTAGCAATCTACAGAGCAACCTGACACTGCTGTGGTATTCAAATGTGTGATACTTAAATTATTTTCCTCGTAATTTCCTTTTATTTCATATTTTAATAGCATTGGTGTATAAGTGGAGGTTTAAAAAAATGTTTGAGAAGTAAAAACATAATGAAAGAATGAAAACAAGAAAGGGAAGGGCAGGTCAGAGTCTAAGCTAAGTCACTGAGTACTAAGTAGGATTCATAACTCACCATTAGGATGAAGGCATGGGAATGACCATGAGAATTAAGGAAGCCTTGAAGGCCAGACATGGTATTTTTATGCCTATTTCCCGGCATGAAATTTGTGAATTGTGGAAACACTGGCACAATTAGAAACCCTTCAAGAGCTCCCTCCATCCTAAGCCTTAATCATTTTATCATTTTGACACTGACTGGTGCTGGAGATTTCAAGAGCACCCTTGGCCCGTTTTAGTAATGACATTAGAGCTCTTGTTTTCCTGGTTACCTGCAACCCACTTTGTCTCTTTCATCTGTGAACTCAGGTGGCTGTCAGAGTAACTCAGCAGACTGACAGATAGCACTGACCATCCAGTTAGTCTTGCTTTGTTTGTTTCTGCTTTTCTCTTTGGAGAGTTTGAGCTCTATTTTATAATCTGCTTCTCCATTTTTCTAGCTCTCACCCATTACTATCAGTAACCTTTTTTTTTTTTTTTCATTTTCTGTCTCGAGTTGTCCAAAACCACCAGGGGACCAGTACCCTTCCTTGATATATCTCCACATGGTCACACAAGGACCCTACTGGAGTATACCTCCATTCCCTGATTGAGCAATATTATGCCTTCCATATCTTAGTCCTTATAATTCTGTAAACATGGATTTTCCAATTTCCTCATTCAAGTGGTCCTGCAAAAGGCACAGGAGAGTTAGGAATTACAGTCCTGAACTTTGAGGGTACTAAAAGCTGTCCTTCTGTATCCCTCAGTGTCTTGATATTATTTTCAGGGAAGGGGCTTGGAGTTGACCAAATGTTGTTCAATGATATTTCATTTTACTTTATGAGAGGCAGCTTATTCTATTGGAAAGAGCACCCAGCCTGGAATCAGAGGATCTGATTTCAAATTCTAAATACACTGCCTACCAGGCCACCGATTTTGGACAATTTGCTTTATCTCTGTAATGTGGGTTGTTGTTGTTTTTTTTTAATTATATAAAATTTGGGCTCAAAACACCCATTTCTAAGGTTGAAATGAGGATCAACCAAGATGATATTAGGTAATTTGTCTTATAAATGTTAGTTGATATTTTTATTCCCAATGAGAATCCAAAACAGGGGATTAATCTTTATTGTCATACATGTTGACCACTATAAACTGAAACATACCATTGAATAAATGTGTATGCTTTCTAAATTTATGATTGAGTAACTCTTCAGCAATGGAGAATAACAGCTGAGACAAAGAAAGACAAGTTTGTTCATTGGGGCAAGAGTTCACAGATAAAAGAAAGATTTTGTGGTCAATGACACACAAGAATAGCAAATAGATACTACATGATCCAAAGAAAATAAGGTGACAGCACACTATTTGCTATTTCTGGTTAATAAAGAGCCTGGACAAGGAGCAATTATTGGTGAGATATCTTCAACAACAATCTGTTCTCTTGGTATTATTTAACTAATTTGTAAACAGTAACATAATAATTTTTATACGAACTCATCAAAAACTCTAAATCACCTTCCTAAAATATCACACAAAATTCCATATGTTGTAAAGGGATTGTAAGGTAGGAACTTACAATTTTTAGTCTTTGATTTGTCATAGAATAAATTAAATGAAACTGACAAAGTAAAATAGCATTTGTAGGAACATCTCCTATTTACTACATTCTCCAGTGTGAAAAACCTCATTAAAAAGTATTAAATTATATTTAGGAGCAAGATTAGTGGATCTATCCAAACCTCAGTAATGAATATACATTTCAGTGCCAATTGTTTACTGGTTAAAAATGACTACCTGGTATAAAATAACAACATGCACTTTTTCACAGTTCCAAGTATAACTTTTTTGTGAAATGCATGACTACACATCATTAACTGTCCCTTTGTTTTATTTTCTTAAGCCACTATAATAGATAATCGGTTTTCCCTGTAATAAGCAAAGCTACTAATCAATAATTAGCTATCTGCATACAAAGCTAGCAGTCTTCAAAATTACTTCTCTGCACTTGAACATTAGGACCCAGAGGCAAATACTATATTGTCTCTATTGTTAAAAGATGCTCATAAAAACATAGGAAAGGTGAGAAGCATTTTCGCTTTATTGTTCTTAGTTATTTAATATCTGTCTACCACAGTTTCCAAGTTCATTGAATTGAATTATTTTAGAGTACAGAAAGTGTATAAATTTGGAAATAGAAAATCTATTTTAGCTTCTTGTAAATAACTGCCCTTGGTGATGACACACTTCATTTATGTGCTATGATAACTCGGAAGAAAAGACTTCATAAAGTTGATCAAATTCCATCTCCTTTAGACTCAATGACAGAACTTTTAACACTTCAAGTGTATCTATAAAATTTTTAACAGAGGGACTAAAGTGGGGATGTGATGTTAGTAAGCAAGAGTCAGAGGCAGCTTTTTTATAAACTACGCTGCTTTTCACCTTGCCATTTTAAGGCTGGGCATAAAATTTTAAATGTTAACAAATGAAGGAAAATATTAATCAATTTCCAGCATTTTTAGGTCAACAAATAGATACTACAAATACAAAAATTGAAAAGTAAAATTCTGGCAAAAATTTAACTACTTACTTCATATACAGAATTTTTTTGTTTTAAGTTATTTCTCTCAGGGGCACCTGGGTGGCTCAATCAGTTGGATGTCCAACTCTCGGTTTTCATGATCTTGGGGTTGTGGGATTGAGTCCAGCATCAGGCTCCACGCTAAGGGCAGAGCCTGCTTGAGATTCTCTCCCTCTGCCTCTCCCCCTGCTCACGTATGTGAGCTCGCTCTCTCTCTCTCTCTCTAAAATAAACAAAATTTTTTTAAAAAGCCATTTCCTCTCAAATATTTAAATTGTAATTATTCAAACACATAGAAAAGTTGAAAGAATTGCAAAATGAACACTTGTAACATCACTTCACTAGATTCACTAATTATTAATCTTGTCTCACTTGCCTATTCTCATATATATATATATATATACACACATATAGATATATGTGTATATATATATACATATATACATATAAATTTCACTCTTGGACACTTCACCATTCATATCCTAAAACTAAGACATTCTCCTGTACAACCACAACATCATTACCACAGTAAGAATATTAATTTAATATTATTATATAATATGTCGTACAATTAAATATCCTGACTTGTCCCCAAGATTTCTTTTTTAAAATTGCTTTCTGGTTCAGATCTTAGGTCACAAATCAGGTCTCAACTGGTACCAAAAGATTGGGATTATTCCCTGCATATTTTCAGACCACAATGCTTTGAAACTAGAACTCACTCACAAGAGGAAAGTCGGAAAGAACTCAAATACATGGAGGCTAAAGATCATCCTACTGAAGAATGAATGGGTCAACCTGGAAATTAAAGAATTTAAAACATTCATGGAAACCAATGAAAATGAAAACACAACTGTTCAAAATCTTTGGGATACAGCAAAGGCAGTCCTGAGAGGAAAGTATATAGCAATACAAGCCTTTCTCAAGAAACAAGAAAGGTTTCAAATACACAAACTAACCCTACACCTAAAGGAGCTGGATTAAGAACAGCAAATAAAGCCTAAACCCAGCAGGAGAAGAGAAGTAATAAAGATCAGAGCAGAAATCAATGAAATCGAAACCAAAAGAGGAGTAGAACAGATCAACAAAATTAGGAGCTGGTTCTTTGAAAGAATTCACAAGATTGATAAACCCCTGGCCAGACTTATCAAAAAGAAAAGAGAAATGACCCACATCAACAAAATCATGAATGAGAGAGGAGAGAATACAACCAACACCAAAGAAATACAAACAATTATAAGAACATATTATGAGCAACTCTATGCCAGCAAATTAGATAACCTGGAAGAAATGGGTGCATCCTAGAGATGTATCAACTACCAAAATTGAACCAGGAAGAAATAGAAAACCTGAACAGACCTATAACCACTAAGGAAATTGAAGCAGTCATCAAAAATCTCCCAACAAACAAAAGCCCAGGGCCAGATGGCTTCCCAGGGGAATTCTATCAGACATTTAAAGAAGAATTAAAACCTATTTTCCTGAAACTGTTCCAAAAAATAGAAATGGAAGGAAAACGTCCAAACTCATTTTATGAGGCC
>NW_027397114.1:2666242-2666780 GCF_003265705.2 Callorhinus ursinus
GGGGCCTCCGCCGGCCACTTCTGGCAAGTGATAGAGCCGCGGAGCACAAAATCGGACCTTTTAGAAGTTGGCTTGGCGGAGGGACGTCGCTGCAGTGGCTAAGCGGGGGGTGGAACCCTCCCGGGACAGTGTGGTCTCAGGACCCTTGGGGTCACAGAGAGACCGGGGGTGCCTGAGTGTGCAAGAGCTCCCAGGGATCGGAGCGGGAAAGCCGGCTGCAGAGACGGAGCAGAGTCGCGGGCTCTCAGCTCAGGGTTGCCATAAACTGTGATCTGCGGCCCAGTCGGGGCACGGCTCCCCCAGCAGGGACCCAACAAGCAGCAGATCCGGGGAGACTCCCCTTCCTTCCCGGGGAGGAGCGGTGCGGGAACGCACTGCAGGGATCTGCTGGGTTTGGAGACTCCGTGCGGGGTCAGGTGCCAGAGATAGCAACGCTCGATCACAGGCCGGGTGAGCACGGAGTGCGGCCGGAGACCGGGGACACGGGAGTGACTGCTTTTCTCTGGGGACACACTGAGGAGCGGGGCCCCGAGTTCTC
>NW_027397114.1:2676780-2682831 GCF_003265705.2 Callorhinus ursinus
CCTAAGGTCAGGAACGCGGCAGGGATGTCCACTCTCACCACTGCTATTCAACATAGTATTAGAAGTCCTAGCCACAGCAATCAGACAACAAAAAGAAGTCAAAGGCATCCAAATCAGCAAGGAGGAAGTCAAACTCTCATTATTTGCAGATGATATGATAATTCATGTGGAAAACCCAAATACTCCACCCCAAAACTGCTAGAACTCATACAGGAATTCAGTAAAGTAGCAGGATATAAAATCAATGCACAAAATCAGTGGCATTTCTATATACCAACAAGACAGAAGAAAGAGAAATGAAGGAGTCGATCCCATTTACAATTGCACCCAAAACCATAAGATACCTAGGAATAAATCTAACCAAAGAGGCAAAGGATCTGTACTCAGAAAACTATAAAATACTCATGAAAGAAATTGAGGAAGACACAAAGAAATGGAAAAACGTTGCATGCTCATGGATTGGAAGAACCAACATTGTGAAGATGTCAATGCTACCTAGAGCAATCTACACATTCAAAGCAATCCCCATCAAAATACCATCCATTTTTTTCAAAGAAATGGAACAAATAATCCTAAAATTTATATGGAACCAGAAGAGACCCCGAATGGCCAGAGGAATGTTGAAAAAGAAAAGCAAAGCTGGCGGCATCACAATTCTGGACTCCCAGCTCTATTACAAAGCTGTCATCCTCAAGACAGTATGGTACTGGCACAAAAACAGACACAGAGATCAATGGAACAGAATCGAGAGCCCAGAAATGGACCCTCAACTCTATGGTCAACTTATCTTTGACAAAGCAGGAAAGAATGTCCAATGGCAAAAAGACAGTCTCTTCAACAAATGGTGTTGGGAAAATTGGACAACCATATGCAGAAGAATGAAACTGGACCATTTCCTTACACCACACACAAAAATAGACTCCAAATGTTTGAAAGACCTAGATCAGAGACAGGAGTCCATCCAAATCCTAAAGGAGAACACAGGCAGCAACCTCTTCGACCTCAGCCCCAGCAGCTTCTTCCTAGAAACTTCGCCAAAGGCAAGGGAAGCAAGGGCAAAAATGAACTATTGGGATTTCATCATATAAAAAGCTTTTGCACAGCAAAAGAAACAGTCCACAAAACCAAAAGACAACCCACAGAATGGGAGAAAATATTTGCAAATGACATATCAGATAAAGGGCTAGTATCCAAAATCTATAAAGAACTTATCAAACTCAACACCCAAAGAACAAATAATCCAATCAAGTAATGGGCAGAAGACATGAGCAGACATTTTTCCAAAGAAGACATCCAAATGGCCAACAGACACATGAAAAAGTGCTCAACATCGCTCGGCATCAGGGAAATCCAAATCAAAACCTCAATGAGATACCACCTCACAGCAGTCAGAATGGCTAAAATTAACAAGTCAGGAAATGACAAATGTTGGCGGGGATGTGGAGAAAGGGGAACCCTCCTACACTGTTGGTGGAAATGAAAGCTGGTGCAACCCCTCTGGAAAACAGTATGGAGGTTCCTCAAACAGTTGAAAATAGAGCTACCATACGATCCAGCAATTGCACTACTGGGTATTTTACCCCAAAGATACAAATGCAGGGATCTGTAGGGGTAGGTGCACCCCAATGTTTATAGCAGCAATGTCCACATTAGCCAAACTTTGGAAAGAGCCAAGATGTCCGTCGACAGATGAGTGGATAAAGAGGAAGTGGTATATATACACAATGGAATATTATGCAGCCATCAAAAGGAATGAGATCTTGCCATTTGCAACAACGTGGATGGAACTCGAGGGTAAAATAAGTCAATCAGAGAAAGACTTGTATCATATGACCTCACTGATATGAGGAATTCTTAATCTCAGGAAACAAACTGAGGGTTGCTGGATTGTTGGTGGGCGGGAGGGTGGGTTTGGCTGGGTGATAGACATTGGGGAGGGTATGTGCTATGGTGAGTGCTGTGAATTGTGCAAGACTGCTGAATCACAGATCTGTACCTCTGAAACAAATAATGCAATATATGTTAAGAAAAAATAAAAGAAAATAGCAGGAGGGGAAGAATGAAGGGGGGGAAATCAGAGGGGGAGATGAACCATGAGAGATAATGGACTCTCAAAAACAAACTGAGGGTTCCAGAGGGGAGGGTGGTAGGGGGATGTGTTAGCCTGGTGGTGGGTATTAAAGAGGGCACGTTCTGCATGGAGCATGGGTGTTATGCACAAACAATGAATCTTGGAACACTACATTAAAAACTAGTGATGGAATGTATGGTGATTAACATAATAAAAAATTAAAATAAATAATAAAAAAATAAAATTGCTTTCTGTTAACAAACTGAGGGTTGCTGGAGTGGTGGGGGGTGGGAGGGATGGGGTGGCTGGGTGATAGACATTGGGGAGGGCATGTGCTATGGTGATAGCTCTGAATTGTGCAAGACTGTTGAATCACAGATCTGTACCTCTGAAGCAAATAATACATTATATGTTAAAAAAAAGAAGAAGACTAAGAATAGAGCAGGAGAAGAAGAATGAAGGGGGGAAATTGGAGGGGGAGACGAACCATGAGCGACTATGGACTCTGAGAAACAAACTGAGGGTTCTAGAAGGGAGGGGGGTCGGAGGATGGGTTAGCCTGGTGATGGGATTAAAGAGGACATATTCTGCATGGAGCATTGGGTGTTATACTCAAACAATGAATCATGGAACACTACATCAAAAACTAATGATGTAATGTATGGTGATTAACATAGCATAATAAAAAAATTGCTTTCTGTTTACTTGTTTTGTTGTTTTATCTAATCAAAGCTTATCTTTTAAAAGGAGAGTTTCTATTTTTACATTGCATATGATGCAATACCCTCTGTGCCTTTGATACCTCATTTTTTCAAACAGAATACTATATTTCAGACCTAAAGTAATGAATAATTAAAGGATGATACAAAGTTAATTAATTCATTCGATTAACAAGATTTTATTGGGCACATATATTATGTCATATACTGTTCCAGACTTGAAGATATGGTGGTGAATAAGATAGAAAAGTTCTTGTTCTCATAGAGACTGGGCGTAGGTGAAATTAGAGAGACTGACAGACAGACAGACAAATACATTAAAAAAACATATCCAGATAATAAATACTATGAAAGAATGAAATAGGAAATTATGATAAAAGATGATTTTGCTCTTTGCTTGTCAATAACAGTATCTCTTTGAGCAACTGCTACAGATGAAACATTGCCATCTAGTTAAAATGCTGGAGGGAAAGCCTTCCAGAGACAAGAGCTACCACCACCATAGTACTGAGGCAGGAGGCAGGAATATGTTGAACAAATGTGCTAATAAAAGCATTCTATTTATATGATGCAATCTACTTGGGAGACTTATGGGAGATGTTTTATTTTCCGGAGCTTATATCAGGATATGGCTTTCCCTAGACTCCAGAAGTTTTGCAGGCCCTGGTATCCTAGAGCAATGGGCCATGGAGAAAAGAGCTAGTGGTAGTCTACTGTCCCTGAATCAATTTCACACTCTACATTATCTCCCCATGATAAGGAGGAAAATGTGGAGAAGTAGAGGGAAGAATGGGCAGCTATTAGTGTACAAAGCAGAGGAGTTATTTTCTCAAAAATATCTTTCTTTTTCTTTCCCTTATTTAGGGATGCAGCAGATTAATTTTGCAGGGCATTGGTGACTATCAGAGTCAAGCAGAGATTGGTGGAAAACACCAGGGGAAACAGAATTCCAGGGGAGGTGCTGGGAAATGACAGAATAAAAGTTGGAGGAGATAAGGCCACATAAGACCAGATTAGTCTAGAGAAGCCTGACATCTTTGTCAGCTATTGTGTTCAAGAGAACAGTAAATACACAGGAAGGTGTTTAAATATGGAATTCTACCGGTGCAAGCAGGGGCCAGAGAAATCAGCAATGTTTTGCTGTGTGTGTGTGTGTGACGTGTGTGTGCGCTCCAGTGCCCACTACTCACAGAATATCTGTACCGAACCGACACCCAGCCAGCTTGAGTCCATCATGTTAACCTCCTGGCTGTACAGGCATTTGAAATTGGACCCTGAACTAAAGGATTCCTTACTTTCTTTCAATTTTTGATTAGCAGATTTTATGAATGTGAATGAAAAATATGATCACTGAGATAAAACAGCTAAGATTAGCATAGTTGAAAGATCAAGGGCTATGAAGCTCTGAGAAAGGGGATTTATATTTTGGATCTTTTACTTTAATAATAGTCACTAATATTTATTGAGCATATTCCCTTGTGCTAGATACTCTGCTAAGCACTTCACATGCAGCATCTTATTATCTTTTGTTTTTAAACAAAAACAGCCCTATACTTTTCACATGGAGAAATGGGCTCTGAGAGGTAAAGTAACTTGGAGATTTCACATAGCCGAAAGAGTGCAACTGGTGTCAGAATTCTAGTGTCTTTTACTCTGGTGCAGAGTTAGCTCATCAATACTTTGCTATAATGTTGCCCATTTACTACACATGGAAACTTGGGAGGCTTCATTATATTCTCTGTAACTCTATTTTGTTAACTTTTAGTCTAGGGGGTTAATATTATCTCTCACAAGGTTGTTTATAATGATTAAATGATACACAATAATTGAAAAATCCAAGTATAGAAACTGGAATATAATAGGGACTCAACAAACATCTGTACCTATTTCCAAGCTAGGCACTTCCTTAGAATCTATGATTGACTCTAGGAAGAGAACTGGTCCAGACTGCAAAGAAGCTAATGGTTACATGAAAAATGCCTTAGGCTTCCACTGCTGTTAGACCAAAGAATTGTTTATGGACATTAGAAAGAATAGCATCAGGGGACCTGTCTAGAATAGAATGAATAAACACATTCACTATCAAGTGTCCACTTTGAGAGAAGCAGTTTTGTAATAAGTACCAGGTGGACAAATAGCATGTGTAAATCTGCCATTGATCCAAAGACTTTATCAACTCAAAACTAGGGTCTGGAAAGAAGGAATATGCCACCCATTTCAGCCAGCATATGATAAGGCATAAACACTATGGCACCAACCGGTGGGGGAGGGGGGGGGAGTGTGCGAACACTGGAAATCAAATGGTTGTCACGTTATACTGTGATCTATCTTGTCTTCTGCTCATGCAAATGGTTAAAGTCAGTTTCGTCCAAACACTTCTGCAAAGAAACATGTAGGAGAATGTCTGCTGCCCAAGCAGGCTCTGTGAACCAAGCATGAGATACAGTGCAGGTTCTTAAAGAGTCATTTTCTCAGTTAATATAAAGGCTTTCTCAGACAGATGGACAGATAGATGATAGATAGGAGATAAGAAAGGGATATAAAGAGAGATTAAAATTTCATTTGATGTTTTAAGACAAAGAATATCGTATTTCAGTTTAAGAATACAGAATATCAAAATATTCAATAGACACAACATATACTTTGGTTCAGAAGTCAGCAAATTAAGGCGTGGAGGTCAGAGCCTGCCTGTTGCCTGGTTTTGTAAATATACTGGAACACAAATATGCTCATTTGTTTACATTACCAATGGCTGCTTTCACACTATGGTACTGCTGAGCTGTTGCAACAGAGACCATATGCATACACGGCCGAAAATATTTACTATCTGGCCCTTTACAGAAAAGGTTTACTGAATCTCTGATTTGGTTCAATACCACAGTCCTCTCTGCTTAACGTCACGTCTTTATTCTTCTGTTGGGAAGAGGGAGAGAGAAATCTAGGACTTGCCACAACAGAAAAAATTCATGAGCAATAGAGAAAAGGAGAGATATTCAGGGACAAAGAGGAAAGAAAACAAATGACCTTGAGACCAGCCTCTCAAAATTATATAGCCTTTAAAATCATTTTCAGGGGGTGTTTGGATGGCTCAGTCGGTTAAATATCCGACCCTTGGTTTCAGCTTAGGTCACAATCCCAGGGTCCTGGGATCAAGCTCCATGTCAGGCTCCCTGCTCAGCAGGCAGTCTGCTTCTCCCTCTGCCCCCCTCCCACTCGTGCTCTCTCTGTCTGAAAGAAAGAAGAAAGAAAGAAAGAAAGAAA
>NW_027397114.1:2682931-2685857 GCF_003265705.2 Callorhinus ursinus
AGAAAGAAAGAAGAAAGAAAGAAAGAAAGAAAAAGAAAGAAAGAAAGAAAGAAAGAAAGAAAGAAAGAAAGAAAGAAAGAAAGAAAGAAAGAGAAATATCTTTAAAATAAATAAATAAAACAAAATAAATTCATTTTCAGGAAACCTATTTCTTATAATCTGTCTGGAGGTGAAGGTGGTCTCAGGGAGAAGCATTGAAAAGAGGACATCCCTGTGACCACAGACACCTCTTGGTCCTCAAGCCAATGGTGACAGGAAGGGGTAGGAGAGGAAAGCAGCCCCTGTCCTGGGAGCCTCATAGGCTGTATCAGGAGAGTAGCCAGCCTGGGGTAGAGGCAGCCAAATCCTAGGAATGGCCAACCCACACATTGTAGATGCTTTTGTTGGGTGGCACCCCCTGGAAGAGGACATCTAGATCCCAGAGCAGCCCTGGGGGACCATGGATTTCAGGAGTGACCCCCCAGTAGGCTGGGCTGGTTGAAGGTGGGCACTGGGGACAGGGTGTGGGTGGTAGTCATAGCTCCCACCCAAAGTCCTGTCTTCCATCACCTGCCTGGGAACGAGTTAGCACTGTTTTGGGGAAAGGAAATCAAGACTCTACTGGGTTTTGGTGCTGGTAGTGGGGAAAATAACAGTAAAGGAGTAGAAAACATATGAAAGAAATAAAGAAAAGAAAAAGAGAAAGAGAAAGAAAGAAAGAAAAGGAAAGAAAAAAGAGAGAGAGAGAGAGGAAGGGAGGAAGGGGAAGGAGGGGATGTCCTTGAATAGGGTGACAGGACATGGATCATTCTATTGAACTTTCAGATACAAGAACAGTTCAACTGATTAAATTGACCCAACTAGAAGAAATGGGGCTGACAAATAGGATGTGTTTTTTTTTTTTTAAGACTTTATTAATTTATGTAGAGAGGGAGAGAGAGAACAGGGGGAGAGGCAAAGGGAGAGGGAGAGAGAGCATAGCAGACTCCATGCTGAGTGCAGAGCCCAACACAGGGCTCGATGCCATGACCCTCAGATCACAACCTGAGCTGAAACCAAGGGTTTCGGAAGTTTAACTGACTAAGCCACTCAGGTGCCCCAATAACATGTTGTTGTTGTTGTTGTTTTTTAATATTTTATTTATTCATTTGACAGAGAGAGACACAGCAAGAGGGGGAACACAAGCAGGGGGAGGGTCAGATGGAGAAGCAGGCTTCCCGCAGAGCAGGGAGCCTGATGCGGGGCTCAATCCCAGGACCCCGGGATCATGACCTGAGCTGAAGGCAGATGCTTAACCAACTGAGCCACCCAGGTGCCCCAATATCATGGTTTTTAACACTAGCATAAACTGGAGTAAATTAAGACAAAGGCTGACCCAAGCCCCCAGGATCAAACTCACCTGCTTCGACTCTTATGTTATGACACTAATAAGGATAACTTCTTTTTAAGCAAGCACTGCCCAGAGATATTTCTAACCTAATCAGTAAGTAAGTTACTGAACCTTATTAAGTCCCCTCTACTCAACTGCCAGTGAAAGGAATCACTGAATCTGAAAATTAGAGGTAACCTGGAAAGTAGCCAATATAGGCCTCTGATTTCAGCCAGGTCACAAGTATGCCTAGCATTACGCTGTGCTGTGAACTTTGCTTTGTTTACACTAGTTGACACTGCAACCACTCTTCCATCTTCCTTCATATATTAAAAAATCTCAACTAGATCTAAGCTATTTTTATTTGCAAACATTCCAAAAGCATTTTATATTAGGAAACCCAGATTTTATCTTAATACAAGTGTTCTGGAAAAAAAAATAAAAGTAAAAACTACATGAAGCCTAAACTAGGGCCCAGTGGCCAAATCCCACTGACCACCTGGTTCTGTGAGGCCTGAAAGTCATGAATGTTTTTTAAATGGTTAAGAAAAAAAACATCAGAGTGTTTCATGACACATGAAAATTATGTAATATTCAAATTTCAGCATCCTTAAATAAAATTTCTTTGGAACGTAGCCATGCCCATCTGCCCATGTATTGTCTGTGGTTGCTTCTGCACTGAAAGAGCAGAGCTGAGTGGTCGTGACGGAGACCACAAATGTGAAAATGCTTATGATCCAGCCCTTTACAGAAAAAGTTTGTTGTCTTCTGCCTCAGAGTCTTATGTTATTTATGATAAATAATCTTCCCTATCCTAGACTCCAAAACAACTTTGACAGTTATTCTAAGTTTTTGTTTTTGCTCAATTGGTGTCATTTATTTCTTAGGGAGCATGGAGCATGCACCAGAGCACATAATTATTTCAAAAAGCAGATTTTAAAATCGATAGTCAATTATTCAGCAAACATTCATTCATTCGTTCATTCAATAAACTTTTGTGGAATATTTAAACCAAACTACTTACACTAGTAATAAAATCCTGTGATCCTAAGCTTACTAAAACCATAAAACTGTGTGTTTTCTTTTTTGTTTATCTGTGTTGTCAAAAACATGGTGCCTGGCATGTGGCAAGTGTTTAATAAATATTTATGTGAATGAACAACCATGTGGTTTCTGTCCCAGAATAACACGTAGTCCAAGAGAAGAGACAAACACATAAAAAGCAGAATTGCTTTTTTTAAAAATTTTATTAGAGAGAGCACACAGCAGGGGTTGCAGCGGGGAGAGGGAGACAGAGAATCCCAACTGGCTCCATGCATGGTGCAGAGCCCGACGCAGGGCTCAATCTCACAACCCTGAGATCATGACCTGAGCTGAAATCAAGAGTTGAATGTTTAATCAACTGAGCCACCCAGGTGCCCCAAAAGCAGACTTGTGTTAAGGTCCATGAAAAGGATATAAAACACCCCACTAATAATGGAAGAGTGAGGTCTCACAAAGGTGGCAGTTGAGAGAGATCCTGAAGAGCAGAACACACACACACACACACACACACACACACACACACACACACACACA
>NW_027397114.1:2685867-2730049 GCF_003265705.2 Callorhinus ursinus
CACACACACACACACACACACACACACACACACACACACACACACACCCTCTATTGAATGTTTAGCTCCATGTGGGAGACAGCATAAAAAACTAGGGTTTGGAAACAAGAATCCTAGAACTAACCGAGGTGCTGGAGTGCACAAACTAGAAAGATTCATCAGGAAAAAAGACTGGCAACCAAATGCAAAAGCAAAGGAGCTAGCGGTGCAATTGGTGTTACTGAGGCTATCTTGGCAAGGAGAGAATTGTCAGGGCTGTCTGGACTTAGGTGACAGACTGACATTCCAGGCAGACAGGCAGTAGCCGTGGAATCTGGCAGCAGCAAAGCAAGTGACAGGGTCTCAGCAAAGGAGTGAATTTCTGAGACAGGTCTCCCCCACCCAGCCAGTGAACCAGAACCCAGTGTCTGGAGATTATGATGATAAGCGATGGGTGCCAATCTAAGCAGGCTGGAAATGTCTGGGAAATTCAGCAGGATAATAAGCCAGTGTGGAGAGCATAATAATGAGGAGTCCTGGGATGGACAAGAAGCAGAGAACCAGTGAGACAGGCCAGCTGGAAAGTCAATAGGGTCAGAAAAGTTCATCAGCTGGAATGGTGTTCTTGCTACTAGATTGGGAGTCAGGGAGCATTCTAGTCTCCCAAGGATTCATAGGACTGAGACTTCATACCCAACTAAGAGGATCTAGTCATCTAAGTAGGTTTCCGGGGTAAGGAATTTTACACACACACACACACACACTCACACTCGCACACACTCACACACAAAACGGAACCCAGATCCTAGAACTGAAGTTGGTGGCACATATTCTGTCCAAAGAATTAAGAAAAAAACCTTAAAAACCAAGCAAAAAACAGTAAGAAAAACTCATTAAGCTTAACAATCACCAAATCATGGCAAAAGCCTGTTATCAGATTACAAAGGAGAGTATATTAAACACAATGATCATCAGACACCACTAAAGTGCTTCATCAAATGCAAGCCCTGCTATATTCACTTTATTTCTTTCAAAATTATTTACCAAAGTGACAAATAGTAGTAAAAGATACAAAATACCTATAAAATTAAAATATACATATATATGTTCTTGTGAACAAAATACTGAAAGGGTGACTAAGAGTTTTGTTGGATGCTTCTATACCTGGCAGAAATAATTTACTCAAAATTTAAAGATAAAGGAAATGGATTTTCAAAAGGGTGTTTTGGGCATTGGCCCTTTACCCTCTTTTATTCAAACATGTTTATCAATGACTTGGATGAAAAAACAGAACTTCTATATTAAAACATTTTAAAAATTGCACCTGTAGACTAAAGCTGGAAGGGAAAGCCAACATGGGAAGTCCAAGATCAAGGCACCCAGCATGGTCAAGTTCGGCTGAAGGCTCTCTCCCTCGTTCATAGCTGTGACTGTCTTTGACTCCTTACATGGTGGAAGGGACAAGGGATATCTCTGGAGCCTCTTTTGTAAGAGCACCAATCCCACTCCTTAGGGCTCCACTCTCATGGCCTATTCATCGCCCAAAGGCCCCACCTCCAATTACCATTAACTTTGGGGCTTAGGACTTCAACATAAATTTTTGTGGGGACATAAACATTCAGACCATAACAAGAGGTGACTTTTTTTTTAGTGGAAAGCATGTTAAGTATGGATATGAACACATAGTATGATGTAATTAAAAAACATCCAAATAGAAATGTCCAGGAGAGAGTTCATGATAGAGTACTGTATTTAAATGAAAGTTTCGTGGAGACCATATGGGAGTCTTCAGAATAAAAATAATGAAAATGGTTGCACTCTCTGAGGAAGTGAATGTAGGGACAAAAGAATAGAGGGCAGGAATCAATCCACGCAGCTCTTCTGGATTCTGCAAACAACTTTTCTCTGAATAGGGGAGAAGATGCAAGAAAAAGAAAAGGGAAAGGAGGGACGGTTTGCTGAGCCAGGTTTCCTGTTTATTTCCAAATATGTACCAAAGAGCTTTATCAAAATCTATTATTTTACAAACTGTAAGACTGCCCAGAAAGGCAAACTAGGATCCTTGTAGGCAAAAGCATGATTTCAGAAGTGGAGAGAGAGAGCACCAAACTTCAAAAATTTAAAGAAAAATTAAGAATTGGTATTTTCTGTTACTTTTGGATTTCAGAAAATAATTCAGTGAAAGCTATAGTTTCTCAGTGCTGCTACCTTTTAAATGCACCAGATAAATAGTACTGCCACTAGCTTTACCTGAGAACTTTCCCTCAGATGCTAAGATTTCCCTTTCCTTCAACATCTGAAAACAGATTTGGATCCTCCATCACCAGCCTGAATACTGCTCACAATGCCATCAGCAAAATTCACCTGAACTAGGAATTTACAAAAAAGAAGACAAATCGATGAAACTATCATCTGAGACTGGACAACATTTGTATAAGACACAGTAACCAAAGAAAACTGAGAAAATTTAGTCAGCCACTTAGCTACTTGCTCTCTGTGATGCCAAGTGTCACTGATGATGGTGTCATCCAGTGACTTATGTCAATGTCCCTCATTCCCAATGTGCATTAGAAGGAGCCCTTCTGGGACAGTAACCAGATGGAGAATCTTTTATAGAATTTCTTTTGGAAGCTCCAAACTGAAGTTACAACCTTATGTGAATTATGGGTTTTTTATTTACTTTCACAAATAAAGAGGAATGTTATAATAATGGGGGTGTAAATAAAATGAGGGTCGATTTCTGTGACTGTCTTTAACCACAAACTTCCTATGTTTCTTGGACAGGGAAAGAATGGGGTCGGAGAAAGAATGATAAACTAATATTTATTTTGTACCTAACACATTGATGCAATTGTTTATATATTCTCTTCTTTTAATGATTTTTTTTTTCGAGAGAGAACCTGAGCAGTGGGGAAAGGCAGAGGGACAGAGAGAATCCTGAAGCAGACTCCCCACTGGGCGCAGACCCCGACACACGGGGCTCCATCCCAGGATCCTGAGATCATGACCTGAGCCAAAATCAAGAGTCGGCCAGGTGCCCCTATTTATATATTCTAAGTCAATCTCTCTTTCTTAGCAGTACAACGGGCTAATCATAATAACCCATAAAAAAGGACAAATGATTTAATTAAAAATAAGTAAATAATATTTATATACAAGGTATAGTAAATATTTAAAAGATAATAGCTAGTATTAGTGAAAGTATAAGCTCACCGTTAAGTGCACTAGTAAACAGATTCTCTGAAGGAAAAAAAAAAAGCCGTCATTTATAGTATTTGTCAATTTCCACAGTTTCCATACCTTCAATGTGGCATCATTTCCAACTACCACTGTGACATCACTGCACACGGAGTTGAGAAGAGATGCAGAATCAGTACTCACAAGCCAGTATGAGCCAGTGCCGTGTTACTGCAGGGACAGGGAAATGGACACACTGATACATGATTGGTACCACATTCTTTTTGTATGCTATATGTCAATAAGATTGAACATCATAAAAACAAACAGAATTTGATGGGCCAGTATATCATCAAAGTATCTCAACATGGAAATTCTTGCAGAACAGCTCAGGATATCAGGCTATATCTGTCCATATATAATGGAGATGTTTTTTGCAGCTTTGTTAATAATAGGGAGCCTGATATGAGGCTACATATGCTTACATTACACTTATACTAAAAACAATTACTTTAAAAGAAAAAACAATTATTATTACAAAAGAGAAAAAGAAGGAAAGAAGGAGAAAAGAAAGAAATCTGGAAAGATAAATTGTTATTTCTCAGGAAAGGTATAGGGGAAGGAGGTGTTATGAGAGCCTTTCAGATTTACTCTTTATATTTCTGTATTATTTGAATTTTTCAAATAATCATTTGTCAAAAAAATGGAGCTAATAATAATACTTAATCAGCCTTACTGAGAACCAAAAAATATTATTGTATTATAAAAAAAAGTTGGTTATGTTATTTATTTTTTTAGGTCTCATATTCTTTTACCCTATAATTTAAAAATCCTGTAATCTTTTATCTATAATTATAAAAATCTTTATGCTATATATCATATAATTATAAAAATCCTGTAATTCTTGGGGGATGGGAGGATGGGTTAGCCCAGTGATGGGTATTAAGGAGGGCACGTACTGAATGGAGCACTGGGTGTTATACGCAAACAATGAATCATGGAACATGACATCAAAAACTAATAATGTAATGTATGGTGACTAACATAACAAAATAAAATTTAAAAAGAATCCTGTAATTATTTAACCTATTGTTTATTTAATGCCTGTAGTGATGTGCTGAAGCTGGCTCATTTTGGTTAATGGGAAGATCTGAAATTTAAATTTAAAAAAAATTTTTAAGCCAGTAGTTAGTCATTATTATAAATAAAATTACATAATCTTATAAATAGTGAAGTTAAAATTGGTTTTAGTTTAATTTTATTTATTTGTATGAGAGTAAGAAATAGTTTAACAGATCACATATTAATTTTAATAATAATTTTATTGGGAAAAGAGACAATTAAGATGCAACTCCATTGGTCACGGTTGAACTGCAACCATAGGTTGGCTATGGATACAAATGTTATTTATTTTATTGGCCTAAGTTTGGCCCAAAATTTATAGTTTGTGAAAATAGGCTGGGTGAAAACAAAATAAGAAAAAAATGCTAGAATAAAAATGACTAGATAAAAATATTTTTACATAGATATGTTGATATGTTAAAACTTTCCTTCATAAAATCTTGAGTAAACATTCTGAGAAAAAACCAAAGTGTAAGGTTTTAAATACTGGGTGTAAAACTGAGTCAACTAAAATAAAGAACAAAATTTAAATCCCTTCATATCTCATACATTGAGGACCTACAGGGTGCTAGGAATTGTGTCAGACACTGAAGATACAAAGATGAGAAGGACATGTATCCCAGCCCTCAAAGGGTTTTCTAATGAAGTGAAAAGGAAATCTGATAAATTCTACACTACCAGATAAGAACAACATGCTAAGGAAGTGTTAAGTTTCCCTCGGAAGCTAGTCTTAGTCTTCTTAGAGAAATGACAAAATATGTTTTAAATTAAAAAAAAAATTTCAGTAATCTGAAGATAATGATTCTCTTTCTAGAGTCATAAGAGAAACAAATCTTATCTGCTCAATTGACAGAAAGTCACAAAGCAATCTCATTCCCATGAAAACTTTCATATTTAGTTTCTTTCTGAAAACATAGGAACATTCTTCTGCAAATTTACATATCCAAAATGATTAACTTTTTAAAAAATCTGTTATAATCTTGGAAATTCAATAGTGCCAGTTTCTAAAATCTAGTAAGCAAGAAGGCTGGAAATTATTGAATCCAGTTGTTTTTGAAAATGATAAGGTGCTGCATTAAAAAAAGAAATGAACGATTATTTTTGAAAGTGATGAATTGTTTATAAAGTTAAAAAAAAAAATCCCTGAATGTTCCAAGTACTTGAGACCTACAGACTAATGTCTTAGTCAAGAGCATATGCTTATCCCAGAGGAAAATGTAAGTACTGATTTGGTGGAAATTACAGAAGGAGTTATATAAATTGATGATTGGAAATAAACAGTGTTTCTAAATTGGAGGAAATAATTCAACTACCAGTTGATATTCTATATTTTAAAGTCTTATTGTAACAAGTGCTGACTTAAATATGTTTTGTAAACCCTAAGCCAAAAGCAGCTCCTCACAGTTCTGATGGGAAATAATGACATTATAACAGAAGCCAGGAATTTGTATTTTTATTTACTATTTTTACTAGTATTTTTGTTTTATTTACATAATGTCCCTTGAACTTAGAGCAACATCTAGCACACAGTAAGAAATCAAATATTTACAAAATAAATTCATGAATAAAAAAATGGATGATGAAAAGAAGTACAAAATTCTATCATCGATACAACTAGCCTCATTTCCAAGAATAACATTACATCTACCGTAATATAATTAACTAGCTAACCCAGCAGATAAAGAATTCTGGCCACTGGCTTCACACTTTCTTTAAAATAACTTAAAATGGCATCGACAAACACAGTGTCTATGCATTTATTATGGAGAATTAGCTGAGCAAATATGAGTTTTAGTTCTGTGGAACTCACATACCAGAAGAGTAAAAAGACTTGAAAATAAAACCTTCATTTTCTTTGTTTAATGTCCTACTATCAAGAAACTTGAAGATATATTAGCAATCCTTTTCCTTACTTCTTTAACAAAGGAACAAAATCAAAACACGAATAAGTATATTGATAGTTGTCAAATACACGCTATTTTAAAAATTTTAATCAGCTCTATCTCTTCTGAATTATAACTGTCAAAAGTCCATAAAAAACAGAAGTAAAACGAACTATTAAGTATTAACTAGTAAATTAATTAGTAAATTAGTAAATTAATTAGTAAAAGTCTATTGAGCACACACCGAAAAGACAGTTTGCAAACCGGGAACACTCAAACCAAAACACGGAATGAGGCTCAGAGGTATATTGTTCTAAAGCAACTTTATGTAGTTCAAAGGCAGCTGAGTCTTTATTCTTTACAGTGTTTGGTTACAATACTAGATTTTTCCTTATAGGAAAGGGTATTGGTTAGTGGTGATCTCATATCAGTTTTGGGATACTACGTAAATCTCATGATTTTCAGAGGCTTAAGCAAGAGGTGATCCAGGTCAAGTTAATCTCGCTTGTCTTGCAAAATAAGATAACTTAGCTTTGCTTGTGTATCTAACGGGTTTTATCTGGCTCAGGGAAGTTTCAAATCTTGCCCCATTTATGTTTGATTATAACATAATGCTATGTTCATTCTTCATTTTTTCACAATCCTTATAATTTATTCCTTTGCCTTTCCTTTGTTCTCTTGAATTTCCCCATTTTCTTCCCTTTTTATCTTCCCCGTACGAAGTATAGAATACATTCCCTTTGCACTCCCAGGTTTTCTGTCTTTACCACAGCTTCCGGTTAGCGATGTAAGCTCTTGGCCAGATTTTGCCACCAGCTTCCCCAAAGAAAAGAAAATATATCCTTTGTGAGTGACTGTGACAGGCAGAGGAAAATGACTTTTATTCAAGGTTTCTTCCTTTAAAAGCCTTCTAGAAGAATCAGCATATCCAAACACTCTGAACAGAATCAAGATTAGATTCATTATGTGTCAGTTATTCCTAGTAGAGCTTTGTGGAATCTTAGCTGTGAGTAACTCTGCTGATTGTCATTTATCAGCTTCCCTACTGCCTAACTTTTTGTGTGGTTATAATTTTTCCTCTCAAGTTTATTTTTCTCTTCTGTTTCACTCAGATCATGACCTGCTAAGAGAGAAGGCACATACACTAAGTATAGTCCAAAACTACATTCCTGATCATCAACTTTTTCAGACCTAATTTTATTTAATTTCATGAACTGTCCAACTACCAACTGTTTGAGTCTTCCTGGCATGAGTGACACCTGAATGAGCAATTGTTCGAATGATTCTGGCTCCCAACTTTTGAGCTCTCCCAACAAACAGCAAGTGGAAGGAAAGCAAGTCTTCCCCACTCTTCCTGGTCCAAATTCCTTACTCACAGAATCAGTAGCATGATAAATGGTCATTTTACCTTCTTAAATTTGGGGGTAATTTTTATATAGCATGTTAATAACTGGAACACTAAGCTTTTATCACTTTTATTAATCTTTTATAAATGACGTATAGGTTCTTAAAAATATAATTGTGTGGTTTTTACTTTGATTTGTTAGATTTTCCTATCATCCACCTACCTTGGGTTTAATTTGCACTTTTTTTTAATTAAAAACATCCTGTTTTTCTAAAGTAGACATTTAAATCTATAAAATTCTCTTTAAACACTGCTTTAACTATACTCCACAGATTCTTATATATTGTGCTTTAATATTTATGCAGTTCAAATATTTCTAGTTTTCTTTGTGTTTCACTGGCCTGTGAATTATTTACAAGTTTGCCGACTAATTTGCAAACTGGAGATCTTTTTTCATTGTTCTCTATTAATTCCATGAGAAAACACTCATGGAAATCATTACAATGCTTTTAAATTTTTCAAGACATTTCCAGACATTTCGCATCTTTTGTGATGAGTGTTCCACGAAGATTAGAAGAAAAAAAATTCTGCAGTTTTAAAGGGTTTATACAAAACAGTTTTATATCATTTGGTTGCCATCATTGTTCAAGTTAATTTGAACAATGGTTGTTAATTTCGTTGCCATCCATTGTTCAAGTCTTATATGTCCTTTCTCTCCACATGTTCTAGTAAGTTACTGAGAGAAAAAAACTTCAAGTGTTTGCAGACTTGTCTTGTTACCTCTCTAGTTCTATCAGTTTATGCTTTGTGTATTTAAAGCTTTGTTATTAGGTGCACACACATTTAGGACTGTTACATCTTCTCAATGGATACACTTTTTTTATCATTTTGAAAAGGCCTCTTTAAGATAATATGCTTAATTCCAGAATATTTTTGAATGTTAAAATAGTTTCTCTGTCTTTGTTATGGATATATTCATTCTTCAATTATAGAGTAAAATTTAGTAATGTCTCTTTTACTACTCGTTTTCTCTTTTCCCTTGTTTGGTAATGTCTCTTACACAAATGTTGGAAATATTATTTTTCTCCATGTTTTACTAGTTCTTTTTTATATTTCTCATGCTTAATTTCTCTATGTTGAATAATGGGCAATTTCCTCATTATATTTTCCAAATCACTGATTCTCTTGAATTATACCTAACATCTTATTTATATTCTAATTATTCTTTAAATTTATTTAAATTAGTTTTTTTATGAGTACTATTTTTTTTCGAACCAAGCCTATTTTTTGTCATGCTGTTTTGGGTTTTTATGTTTTGCAGCTTATTTTATCTATTTGCTTCTTCTATTAATGGTTTCTTTCATATTTATTACCTCAAGTCTGGGGAGTAATAATACTATTGTGGCATCTGCTGGAGTCTGCCTCTTATTTCCACAGTGTATTGTAATTTTCCTTTGGGGGATAATTTTTAGTAGAATTTCCACACCGTAAATCCCCAGAAGTCAGAAGTGATCTTCTAGAACTGTTAAGTGTTTGCTTCTAACAAGTCCCCCACTATAACATCAACCAATAAACAATATTTATAATACTCGTTATGGGGATATTCATACTATATGGGTAATATGTTTCCCAAATCAACTTTATTGAAGTACAATTTACATACAATAAACTAAATCCAGTTTAAGGATATGGTCAGGAAATGGTAAGGAAATGAGTCAGATAAATGGATTTCTGTCATTCAAAAAGTTTTCCTTATTTCCCTTTCCATTCAGTTCCCAACCCACCCACAACTAAGAAACCACATATACGCTTCCTATCATTATAATTTAAATTTTTCTTATGTAGAGTTTCAAGTAGAAATAAAGTTTCAGATGAAAAGATCATGACTCTTTTATGGCTGCCTTGTTTTGATAAGTGTAATATTTTGAGGGTCATTCATGTCATATGTGTCATTAGTTTATACACTTATATTCCTGAGTAGTATTTTATTTACTGAATACGCCACAATTTGATTATCCATTCATTCACTAACAGACATTTGCACTGTTTCCAGTTTGGGTCTATAATAAAGCCATTAGGGAGACTGTTGTTCAAGTTCTTGTGTATGCATATGTTTTCCTTTCTCTTGGATTGGATCTAAAACAGAAAATTTTGGGTTATGTGATGACCATGTTTAACTTTGTCAGAAACTGCCAAACTGTTTTTCCTAGTGGTTGTACTATTTTACATTACTAATAGAAAAAGCATTAGTGATAGAAATGTCTGAGAGTTCTACTTGTTCCTCAGTAACAATTGGTATTGACAGTCATTTTAATTTTAGCTATCTCACTGCCTATGTAGAAAAATCTCATTGTGGAAATTTTATTTTTCTAATAAAGGATAGAGCAGTTTTATCCCCCCTCTACATCCCAATTCCTTTGTAACCATTTTTTAGACCATATCTCTCCTCCTACCTCCAGCCCCTCACAACAACTAATCTGTTTTCTGTTCTTATAGTTTTACTTTCCCAGAATATAATGTGAATAGATTCATACATTATGCAGTCTTTCTTTTACTTAGTATAATGCAATAAGATCCATCCACGTACTGTTTATTTGTAGTTGGTTCTTTTGCTGAGTGATATTTGATTGTATGAAAGAACCACAAACTGTTTTTCCACTCACCAAATGGGGGGCGGGTATTCATGTTGTTTCCAGTTTTAGGTAGTTACAAATAAATTATGTGTTTATTTACCATCTACTGAATACCCAGGATTACCAACTCATTCATGTTAAAGTTAGGACACTGATGAGAAACAATGAGACCTTGAGCTCAAAATGGAGGCATCTGGTTGAACACAGTCAAAACTGAGAATCTCCCCCCATTGTGCCTTCCTTGTCAGTGGAAGCAGCTTTGTTTCATCTGCCTGAAGAGACTTAAAAGTTCTGGGCAAAAATAGCATGCAGGAAACATCTGTAAGTGATACTGTACAAATGTCATTCTCAAAACAACAACAACAAAAAGATGAAATACCAATGTTCTTCATGATTGGGCATGGTCTCTTTTTGAATCCTAATCCTAGATGAAATTCAGACCAGAAAGGTGTTAAAACCACTATATAATTGGAAATATCTTAAAATGTGCCACGTTTGAGGTGTTTAGGCTTTATTCCCTCCCTTGGTTTTTATACATTACTGGCTTAGCATTTGGGAAGGTAATCATAGCTTTTAGATAGTGAAAGGGTTATGACAGCCAATATTCCTCTTATTACTGTCTCATCACATACTCTAACCACATCATTTTCTTGACTAGTTGTTCTGTTTAGTGCTAAATCACTAAATCTAGGGCACTGCTGTCTCAGGTGTGTAACTGCAGTCATTTATCTGGCCTGCTACAGCTGAATACATAATAATGCCCCATTCTGTTCTCACCTTGCCCCTTCTTCAATGAAGAGCCTAAAGAGACTTTCTACATATTTAGGAAGAAAGGTTCTTTTATTTAATGTTCTTAAGATAACTTGGGGGGAGGGGGGAAGGCAGAGAGAACAGGAATTGGGCTCAAGTGACCAAGATTCAAAACTCAGCTTTACCTCCATCTTGGGCCATAAGCCAAAGTTTCTCCACAATTTTGAAATAAATATTGTAACATCCATCATATTCTGTTACTTTGAATAGTAAACAGATACTGCCTCTACCAGCATCTAGCCCAAACCCTGATCACTAATTAAATGAAACTATACACACTAAGAAAAATGGGATATCAGTCTGGTTTGCCTCTATATCTTTCATTCCCTTCTTCATGCTGTCATTCATAATTCATATTTTAAATTAAAATTCACTTTTTATAAACAAATATTCAGTATTTATTGTTTATCAGGTTATGGGTGAATTTGCCATCATGAGTAAGAAATCATGATTGTGCCTGGAGTATTCACTCTAAAGTAAACGACCAGCTATTTAATATGAAGAATGCTAGAAAGCAGTATGCTCATAATACTACAGGGTGATCTGTAATCAAGTAACAACAATATTTACTCAGTATACCTCATCTGACACACTATCTCTGAAGGAGATCTAGATGAGGGCAGAGGTATGTAAGCAAGAACAATTATGATCCTTGATTTTAGGATCTCACAATTTATCATCTCTTGTGGTGAGTGGGCTTTTTCCTTCCAGGTAGAGAGTTTGTCAAAGGCAGCACAGCATCTAAACCATGACTAATACATATTAGGATTTCAAAAAAGATTTTATCAAAGAATGAATGAGTTTAGAGAAATGTAATTCTTTTCTTTAGCTGTAAGTGAACTCGGCGGGGGGGGGGGGCACCACAACTGTTTTTATTGAAATGCAGGGGAAGGGAGAAGGTAAAACAACCAGTGAAAACATATGTGGGGGAGTATTTGAGGGAAGGAGTGCTTGAGAAAGAAAACTGAGCTACTCTTTATTTTTTAATTTTTTATTTAAATTCAATTAGCCAACATCATTAGTTTCAGACATAGTGTTCAGTAATTTATCAGTTGCATATAACACCCAGTGCTCATCACATCACATCACATGTCCTACTTAAGGCCTGTCACCTAGTTATGCCATCCCCCACCCACCACCACCCCTCCAGCAACCCTCAGTTTGTTTCCTATAGTTAAGAGGCTCTCATGGTTTTTCTCCCTTTCGGATGACGTCCCATTCAGTTTTCCCTCCCTTACTGTATGATCCTTTGTGCTGTTTCTTATAGTCCACATATGAGTGAAACCATATGATAATTGTCTTTCTCTGTCTGACTTATTTTGCTTAGCATAATATCCTCCAGTTCCATCCACATCAATGTAAATGGTAAGTATTCATCCTTTCTGATGGCTGAGTCATATTCCACTGTATGTATATGTGTGTGTGTGTGTGTGTGTGTGTGTGTGTATAATCTCACATCTTCTTTATCCATTCATCTCTCAATGTACATATTGACTCTTTCCACAGTTTTCTTACACCATACACAAAGATAAACTCAAAATGGATGAAAGACCTAAATGTGAGACAGGAATCTGTCAAAATCCTATAGAACACAGGCAAAGACCTCTTCAACTTTGGCCACAGCAACTTCTTGCTAGACATGTCTCCAAAGGCAAGGGAAACAAAAGGAAAAATGAACTACTGGGACTTCATCAAGATAAAAAGCTTCTGCACAGCAAAGAAAACAGTCAACAAACTAAAAGGCAACCTATGGAATGGGAGAAGATGCTTGCAAATGACATAGCAAATAAAGGGCTAGTATCTAAGATCTACAAAGAACTTATCAAACTCAACAACCAAAAAACAAAGAACACAGTCAAGAAATGGGCAGAAGATATGAACAGACATTTATCCAAAGAAGACATACAAATGGCTAACAGACACATGAAAAAATGTTCCACATCACTCGGCATCAGGGAAATACAAATCAAAACCACAATGAGATACCACCTTACACCAGTCAGAATGGCTAAAATTAACAAGACGGGAAACAACAGATGGTGAGGATGCAGAGAGAGGGAAACCCTCTTACACTGTTGGTGGGAATGCAAACTGGTACAGCCACTCTGGAAAACAGTATGGAGATTCTTCAAAAAGTTAAAAATAGATCTACCCTATGACCCAGCAACTGCACTACTAGGTATTTACCCCAAAGATACAAATGTAGTGAAAAGAAGGGGCACCTGCACCCCAATGTTCATAGCAGCAATGTCCACAATAGAAAACTGAGCTACTCTTGAGTGAGAGAAGGAAAAGCTGTAATATACCAATAGATGAAGTACAGGAATCAGCCTCATAGTATTCAAATTAAAATGGCCAAGTATTACTGAAGGATGCAAAAACAAAGAAGGTCTTTCTGTTTGGTCACATTCATGGCAGTTTTTAATCTACTATTCTGATTTTAAAGCTTCCTTAAAAGTTATTTTATACTTGAGTTACCTAAAACGAATTTTGTAAGTAATAGTAATAAAATAAGATAAAATGAATTTTGTTTTGTGGACTCTGAGAAACTTGCAATATAATAACCACGTAGGTGATGGTAGAAAGAGTCTGGGTTGTGGATCACAGAGCCTTGGAAATGTCTAACTCCATTTCCTGATAGAAAGTTAAAGATTCTGGGATTGAATGATGTTACCATTTTAAGTACTGAATGGCTGTGTTAAACAAAAAGGGTGGGGTGGTTTTTACAAATGCTTGGCCTGACTTCCTCTGCTGACAGAATCTTTTTTGTTAAAAGGATAATGTACCTTTTTTTATTGATCCAAAATAATGGGTCAAATAAGATTTTTACTGTGACAGTTACTATAACCCTGGAACTCAATAGGAAAATACACATTAATTCTAAATGTTTATTTCTTAAGCCAGTTTCTTTCTTTTATCTTCATTTTTAGAAGTCAAAGGCACTGAAATTATTATTTAAATTCAGATATATTTCAATGTGATTATTATTAATTACTTTGCATGAGCTATAAATCTGAGTATAAAAGAAACACTTGAAAAACTCCAATCAAGAAAAGATCAGTGATGGGAGGTGAACATTTAAGTTTCTTATCAAAGCTGTTAAAATACTATACTGGATGACTGAATTAGTACCTTTAAAAACAATGACAGTCAAAACACGTCTGTGCTTATTCAGTGCTGGAAATTAGTTAAGAATGAATTAAAAGTTAATGTGAATAATGAAATTAGTTAAATGAATGAAAAGTTAATGCAGTTCTACCTTTTTAGAAATGTTAAATGGATTTCATATTTGGAAAATTCTCTATAACAATAGCAGATATTAATATCAGAAATACAATTTTAATGGCATTTTGCCAAATATTGCTAAGTAGATATCATATTTTAGAAGATATGCTTTTTAAGTTAGTATAGTATTACTATGCCAGTAAAACCTTTATCTTCCTTCCAAGAAGTTTTTAGGTCTCTTGTTCCCTGTGGTCAATCTTCCGGGAAAACTAAGGAAGGAATTAATAGAGAGATTTCTTGCAGATGTATTTTTCAGCATTTCATCTCCCTCCATACTGGTGACCCTGTGTTGGAACAAATCATCATAACCTCTCTGTCATTACATGCCTACAAACTAAACCAAGAGAAAGACAACCTTTTCATATTGGGAAAATATAACTTTTTTCTGCATCTGGAAATCTATATGTAAGTTCACAAAGTTGAGTTTGGATGGAAAATTTAAAAGAAGAATCATGGTTCTCCATGTCAGACTTTGTAAAAAATTTACTCTTCTTGAAAGATGCAAAAAATAGTTACAATTAAATTTAAATATGAGTTTTCTAGATGGAGAACTAATTAATGCCATGTAGATAAAGTAGTAGACAAGAGAGTGAGAAGGGCAGAAAGTGAGGAAGTAGCCAGGAGCAAGCTAATTAATGTAGGACCCTGTGTACCATGCTGAGGACTGGTTTTCATGCTGAGTGAGAAGGGTGGCCATTGGAGGATTTTAAGTAAAGGATTGATGTGATTGTCATCTTACTAAGCTGCATTTTAAAACGATCATTCTAGTCTCTGGAGAGAACAAACCAACTGCTAAAATTGTCCAGGTGATGATGGCCTGCACCACAAGGCGATGAGCAGAAACTAATCCTGATTATGTTTTTAAGGTATGGTTTTGCAGCTAGATTAATGGGATTGTGCTAAAGGGTTTGTACATACTGAAAGAGTTTAAAGATGCAACTATGTTGTGCTTTTGTAAATGTGGGTGACAAATTCAACTTACAATATGAAGATACAAATCGATGCTTATTATGTACTTTTCTTTTTTTAAGATTTTATTTATTTATTTGACAGAGAGAAACACAGCAAGAGAGAGAACACAAGCAGGGGGAGTGGGAGAGGGAGAAGCAGGCTTCCCGCTGAGCAGGGAGCCCGATGCAGGGCTCGATGCCAGGACCCCAGGATCATGACCCGAGCCAAAGGCAGACACTTAACGACTGAGCCATCCAGGCGCCCCAATGCTTATTATGTACTTTTAAGAAGATGTTACCTATCAGATCAGTTATCTGTGACAAGTGCTTAGTTCAAGTTTCATAAATTCCCTAAAATGTTAAAATAGTGAAATGCAAGAGTATATATGACTCCAAAGGAGAAAGAAAAAGGAAAATATGATGCATTCCTCCCATCTCTCAACATACTAAAATATTTTTTTACTTAAAAAAAGAGAAGTACATAAGAAGAAACTTATTTTAAGAAATAATAAGCCTGGGCACCTGGGCGGCTAAGATGGTTAAGCGTCTGCCTTTGGCTCGGGTCATGATCCCAGGGTCCTGGGATCGAGTCCCGCATTGGGCTCCTTGCTTGGCAGGGAGTCTGCTTCTCCCTCTCCCTCTGCCTCTCCCCCTGCTTCTTCTCTCTCTGTCTCTCCCGCAAATGAATAAATAAAAATCTTTAAAAAAAAATAAAATTAAAAAAAAAGAAATAATAAGCCTTAGGAAAAATTGGATTTCTAGCAACATTACTCTTTTGGTACTAAATAGGTAAACCATTTTCATGAAGGGATAGATCCTTATGTTCCTGAATGAATAACCTTACCTTAGAAAAACCTTGTGAAGCATGGATTTTTACAGTGAATATCTATGCCAAGAAAACTGAAGAAACAGACTCTCCTACTCTTAGATCATAGACAAACTACTCCAATAGACCTACCTGATTTATCACTTGCCAGCAAACATCTGGCAGGCACATAAAAGTGGATAGGTGCTGAGGCACCCCTTCCTCTGTGGGAAGACTGAACTAAATACAGCCTGCTCTGAAAATTTATAGATTGATAACCCTTCAGTCAATCAAGCAGGATATGTTCGGAAAACAAGCCAATAATGAAATTCTAATAGTCACTCACAAATATTATTTTCTGGATGACCAATCTAAAAGTAGCATAATTTAGTGACTTATCACTAAATTACTTATCAAAACAACAAATATTTACTTATCAAAGCAACAAATATTCTTATGAATGTGTGATAAGGTGGTAGACACACCAAGATGATTAAGACAAGATTTCTGCACAGGAAAGTAAATAATTCAAGGCAATATACCATGAAAAGTGCTACTGCAGTTGTCATTAGGACTCCTCACATATTTTGCACATATCTGCTCTCACCTTTTAACCACATTGTGATGACTGGACTTCCCCTTCCATGTGAGGTTAGCAGAGACCATCTGAGCTGCTTTGGTCAATGAATGTGAGTGGACTTGGTTTTGACCATTTCTGGTCAGTTCTAGGAGTCAGGCCATGATCTACCATGTCCCTTTCTTCGTGGCATAGTAAGTGTGAGGGCACCAGTACAACTGCAGGCTCCATCATCTGGGTTCCTCAATACCTTGTGAAGCACAGCCCCCTGGCTATGTAATGTGGTGACGAGTTAACAGCTATTGTTTTAAGAATTGATATAGAAGGAGAAATGGTGCTATGAGAAATCAGAGCACAGGCATTATCCAGACTAATGACTTTAAGGAAAATATCCTGAAGTATAAGAGCTCTAAGCTGAGCCTGAAAAATTAGTAGGAGGAACATGAATGGAAAGGATGTTGGCCTCATGTAAGCCACACAGAAAAGAGAGAGAATAATGTGCTCAAAAAACTGTACATAGTTCACCATGACTGGAGGATGAGCTTGCCAATAAATAATACTGGAAAGATATGCAGAGACCAATTCACGGTGAGCCTTTTCTCACAAGCTTATTCTCAGTTATTCATTTTTGTTGAGACCATTAACTATTTAAAGCATGCAAAAAGATCTAAAGTATAATATAATAAACACCCAGCTTAAAAATTAAATTAAAAATACAGTTAGAGTATTTTAGACTCTAAAATACATTTTAGAGTCTTTCTATAAAATTCTTCATTAACCTCCTCCTCATTATAAGTAATACTATAGGTAATAATTGTCCTCAATTTTGCTACACAGCCATGTAACCCTAAACTATATTATTATTTTGTCTCTTTGTAGATGATACACAACTGTATTATGCTGTGTACATTCTTGTTTTTTATTGTTCTATTTTGTTAGAAAATAGTCTACTTTTACAAAAAGGTAGGACATTCATTTAAAATGTAAAAAATGTATAGTGCTAAATTATTTGAATATATTATTATTTTTCTAGTCATTGCCCTGAAAAACTGTCACTCGGGTCATTTACCATTTTTCACTCTTACAAACAATGCTGCACTGAACATTTTGTAAATGTCTCCTGGTAGATATGTATAAGAGTTTATCTAGGATATACCTGAGTGTGAAATTACTGGGTCTAAGGATACACAAATCTTAAATTATGTAGATGTTGCTAAATGAAAAAAAGGACCTTTAGGGGCGCCTGGGTGGCTCAGTCGGTTAAGCGGCTGCCTTCAGCTCAGGTCATGATCCCAGGGTCCTGGGATCGAGCCCCATGTCCGGCTCCCTGCTCAGCAGAGAGCCTGCTTCTCCCTCTCCCTCTGCCTGCCACTCTGCCTACTTGTGCTCTCTATCTCTCTGTCAAATAAATAAATAAAATCTTTAAAAAAAAATGAAAAAAAGGACCTTTAGATTTAACCCAAAAGCCAGAGAAAACTCTTAAAGGACACTGAAGAAATGATCAGACTTCTGGTGTAGAAATCTCTAGCAGCAATATACAAGCTTGACTGGAGTTGAGCAAAAATTTACAAAGACCTAAACTAAGGTGATGTCCAAAGGAGATGGTCACAAAGAGGAGAATCATCAGACCTTGGTGATTTCTCTTTCTTCACATATTAAGTTAAAGGTAGAGAACTATCATTGCTGACTAACTATATGCAAGACCTTCTTTTTTAGGTCCTTTATAATATATTATAACTTTAAGAGTTACTACACTGGAGTTGTAATGACTGAATTTAAATCTCAGTTTCATCGATTATGACGTATAACCTCTCTTTGCTTTTCTGTTTTTCTGTAAAACAGCTATAATAATAACACCAACTTAATTGGCTGGTCATTAATATTAATTAAAATAATACACATAGATAATTTAGATAACATGTATGGTATATAGAAGTTATTGATAAATGTCAACTATCATTATTATTTTAACCCCTAAATCAAATCTAAAAGATGATAGTATCCTGTACTGAAGAAACAGAGACCCGGAAATTTTGTAACTTAGCTAGAAGCTCCGCTAGAAGTCAGTAGATTTAGGATTTGGAAAGTATGCTGTTCTTATGCCACATTGCCCATAGCTTTTCCCTACTTATCAGGTTTCCCTCCCTTCCTTCTTTTTTTTTTTTTAACGATTTTATTTATTTATTTGACAGCGTGCGAGAGTGAGCATGAGTGGGAGAAAGGGGAGAGGGAGAAGCAGGCACCCGGTGAGGAGGGAGCCTGATGCAGGGCTTGACCCTAGGATCCTGGGATCATGACTTGATCCAAAGGCAGAAGCTTAACCACCTGAGCCACCCAGGCACCCCTTCCTTCCTTTCTTTTATGGTAGGAATCAAGTAGACTGAGTACCCAGGACAAATGATATTTAAATCAGTGATTCACCCTTCAACTTTCTACACCACCATTTTTCTACAGTTTGATTATTTCTTATTCTTCAAGGTATAATTTATATTTTTCCACTTTCAAAGAAGACAGTTTTGATGCTGCTATAGATTTTTTTTTCTAAATTAAGATCATGATGTTCTTAGAAGAGAGTCTAGACATGTTCTCAAATTTTACCCCTTTCCCCATGCCAGATAAAGATAAACAAGTTAGTGTTCACCAGTGTGTAGCTGGGAGAAGAAAAAGAAGCTGCACACTAATCTGAATTTAGTTTTTGTAAAAATCAGTTTGAATATGGAAATATAGAATATGCTTAGTTAGCAAAGGATTTATGGGTAAAGACATGTAATTTCGGCTACTCCAGCAAGATAACGAAGTTAATTGTGCCAGTGATCCAGATGGATGGATAAAAATAAGGGTTACCTGAACACCGTAACTGACAGGCAAAAAGCCAAAATATATCCCCATATATTCATGATTTCGTTCTGGCTAATATTATGTTAGGGGATCTCCTGTGATTTTCTTTGCAACTGTTTACTTTGAAGACTGAATAATTAGTGGTAAAAACACGTGGTGGGTTATTTCATTGGTATAACTTTCAAGTGAAGGGATGTCTTGATGTTATCTTATATCAGTGGCAATACTGGGCAATGTCTAGAGACATTTTTGGTTGTTAGAACTATAGGTGAGTGCTGCAGATATATAGAAGGTAGAGGTCAGGGATGCTGCTAAACATCCTACAATGATTCATGTCAAAATTTTAATAATACTGAGGCTGAGAAAACCTGTCCTCTATTTATGGCAGCCTAGAATTCCATATCCCCTTCACCTTTCATCACAAAGGTGGTTAATTCTCTCTAATCCTTGGGCTTTCGATGCCAGCCTGATCCCAGTGCAGAAAGCATTAAAAGGAAATTTTTTTATGGATGCCAGGTGTTAAAATGCCATTTAAAAATAGTAATAATAATAAACAAGGGCATCACTGCTCAGTTACAATTAGAACCTCGATAAATACTCATTGCTCATAATGTCCCTTTGGCATTAAAACATGATATGATAAATGGTTACATAGTTAATTATTTTACTATAGCTTCAACATTTAAAGTACAGTTTTGGAAGCAATTAATCCAAAGTGGATTAGTGTTTGGGCAGGATTGTGATAAATAAAATGTCAACATCTTTGGCATAGAAATATAACTGCTCCCAACACAGGTAGACTATCCTATACCATGAATATCCTGCATTCTTTATCTTTCTCATTTCTGTTCTTGTCAACACTATAAAAAGCAATGAGCACTGTTCAGACAAAACAAAACAAAAACAAACTTATTTTTCCTGATCCAGCAATTGAAATTGATTTCTCTTTTATTTCCAAAGCAATGTTTTCATGGCTCCTTATTAAAAATACTAATACCTGGGTCAAAATGTGTGTGTTTGCATCATATACACCTGTGAATACATCTCATTTATGCTCTACCATTTCTCAGTGCATTTGTTCTGTCCTCCCTCTAACACATTCTCCTCCATATTACCAATTACCATCAATATAAACACAGAGCTCCAAGCATGTTAGTCATATATTTCAAAACCATGAATTTCACTCCCTTGCCAGTAGGATAGAATGCTTAGTGGGGCACATAAAACTATTTTCTTTCTGGCACCAGACTAACTATTCAGTTTTATCTTCAATTAGCTTCCTTTCTTATCCTATCTGCTTTAACTATATGCAAGAGTTGCTATTCTTGAACAAAGAAGACTGTTACCTATTGATTCATTTTCAAGACCCAGCTCAAATATCATTTCCTTTCTGAATTCAGCCTCTACTGCCTTAGAGAAGTTTAGTCTCTTTCTTCTTTGTGTTCAATAGTTCTGTGTTATAACATTTATTACATCTTTGTTTTTTTAAAAAAAGATTTTATTTATTTGGCAGAGAGAGAGAGAGAGAGAGCAGGAACACAAGCAGAGGGAGTGGAAGAGAGAGAAGCAGGCTTCCCACCGAGCGGGGAGCCCAATGTGGGGCTCCATCCCAAGACCCCGGGATCATGACCTGAGCCGAAGGCAGATGCTTAAAGACTGAGCCACCCAGGTGCCCCTTATTACATCTTTCAACTATGATACTAACTACTGCTTTATTTTGACTTTAGGTCTATTTTCATCACTGTGATCTCAGCACTGTGGCCATATCCTATTCTTTGTAGCACAAGAACCTAGCCATTTTGTTGCTTATGATCAGTCTTCCCACAATGTTTTTTAATAACTTAATAAATACTTCCAAATCATGTATTTCATCTTTGCAATATTATTTTCACCCAAGCATCTATTATTTGGGGCAAAAACTGATTGCTGGGGGTGCCTGGGTGGTTCAGTCATTAAGTGTCTGCCTTCGACTCAGGTCATGATCCCAGGGTCCTGGGATCGAGCCCCACATCGGGCTCCCTGCTCGGCAGGAAGCCTGCTTCTCCCTCTCCCACTCTCTCTGCTTGTGTTCCCTCTCTCACTGTGTCTCTCTCAATCAAATAAATAAATAAAATCTTAAAAAAAAAAAACTGATTGTCGGTCTATTTGTTTTTGTGGCGCTGGGTGTGGTCATCAAAGGAACAGACAGGAAGAAAACCCAAGGATTCAGATAATACACACGCCAATGTACGCTCTTCCTGGATAACTGGTGCCTGGCTTACCAAGTGGGTACTATAGGATAGAAATCGTACCAAATCTAGAAAAGTCATCATTTTAATTTATGGAGCAGACTGTCACCTTATCTTTTTCTTTTCTTCTCCTCATTTGTTGTACAGTAATTTTGATGTATTAACATGTTGCCTTTGGTGAATCAGCAACTCACTGCAGGGGGGATTATAAATAATTTTGAATGTGAGTGGTTATTATTATTCCATGAATGTTTTAGAAAGCATTAACATTAAGTGAATGTTGATAGAAAGGGCGTATGCATTTTAGCCATTTAATATATTTGTAATACCCATTAGAGGTGACATAAAATGAGCTATCAATATTGAATAAATGTTTTAGCAACATACATTATAAATTTTAAGTGACTGGCATAAAATATGCATCACACGTGGTGCTTATTAGTAGTCTTAGATAGTTTCCTTTTTAAGAAACCATTAATATTGTGACGACCTTAGGTATATAGTAATAGGCTTTAGAGAGAGCCATCCATTAAGCCATTCTAAATTTAACTAAAATAGAGTAAATTCCATAATTACAGACCTCCTCCACACATAAGCATGGCCTAAAGAGAATTTTCAGGTGAAAAAATCTTCTTTGAAATAGATGGGAACCTCAAAGTGATGTAAGAAAATCTCTGGGCCCTTATCTTCTATCCTCTATCTTCTGCGTCATCACTATCATTTGCTCAGTATCTACAGCAATATCCTTTTCTACCCCTTTTTTCCCTTTTCCATGTCTTAGTCTAAACAAGATAATTTTTTTTTCCCAGTTCATTCACAGAGGAAGCTCTCTGGGGAAGTAGAGCCAATCAGATATAAGTTTAGAATTCCAGCTCGCCCAAATCTTGCCAGAGGTGTGATCTCCAAAAATTACAAAACCTCACTAGACCTCTGCTCCCCTAGCTAGAAAATGGGGACAGAACACGACTGAACTATCCAAATTGCTTCAGGTACTGAATGGAACATGCCTAGCATGCCCTTAGTATAGTGATTATTCAATAAATGAATGGTTGCTACTATCTTATTTTTCCTTTATTTACTTATTTTTTGTATTTTCTATTTTAAATCAAGCGTCTAAGGAATTATGTTTCTAAACTGCACATGATTTTATGATTATTTTTCCATGAAGTAACAAGGTTGGGTTAATTTCTAATTATAACATTTTGCTCATTTATATACAAACTACCATTGTTCAAACAGTATGGGTTAACAGACTCCTCTGAGAGCTGTACTATCCAATATGTTAGCTTCTAGGCACATGTGGCAATTGAGCATGTGAAATGTGCCTCGTCCAAACTGAGACATCTGTGAATGTATTATACACACAGGTTACAAAAATTTGGCATGGAAGAAAAAAAGATTTCTGTATTAATTACATAATGAAATAATATTATAGATGTAGTGAAATAAATCAAATACATTAAAATTAATTCCATCTGCTTTTTTAAACTTTTAAAAAATGTGCTTTCTAGAAAATTAAAAATTTCTACATCAAATAAAATTTAAAAAATTCTAGAAAACTAAAAATTAATTTCTAGAAAATTTGAATATAAAAATTGTGTTTTGATTGGTCTGCTCTAGAGCACTTTGGTGAAGTGGTATTCTCTGAAAGGTAGACTAGAGGACATGATGCAATCATACATTTGGCTGGAAGGGACCTAAAAGCTCATCCATTTCAACAACCCATTTTTTTTCCAGAACTTAATTATTTAAGACTGCAATCTAGAAGGGGGTTGTGGCAAGAACTAAATGAAAGCTTGAATGAAATGTGAGATGGTTGACGGAGAAAGTCCTGAAGCAAAGACAGAAAGGTCAAATTAATGTAAGATTGTACCAAGCCTGCCTGAGTTATGCAGTGGAAGTCATTTTGTGTGCCAGATGCTGAAGAAGCAGAAAAACCAAGCAGCCAAATACAAAGACTCAGAGGCAGTGGCGGGTAGACCTGGGGGAGTATAAGAGAGGAGAGTAGCTAGAAAGGGTTGCAATGTATTCGTGCCTTGACAACTCTTATCATCTCATGATTCAGGTCACTCCATCCTTTTAATAGGCAATTTGGCACAAAAATTCCAGAGCACATCTTAAAGGTACAGGCCTTCGATTGTTGACCTAATATACTCAAAATACTAATATAAAATAGTATTAGTTTAGTATGAATAACTAACATTTACTGAGTGCTTATTATGAGTCAGGCACTCTGCTTAAGCTCTTAAATGTATAATGTCATTTATAAATGTCCCTTTGATGTAGGTATTATCAAGAATTTTACATTTGATCCATCTGAGGCTTAGTTAGGGAAAGGATTCATTTAAGATCATACAGCTAGAAAGAAAAGCACTGTAACAGAGACAGAAATTGAGGGGATGGGCTGTGATTTAAACTCAGATTGATTCCCAAGTCCAAGTTCTTCAGCATAAAGAGATACTATATTTAAAATGCATAGGATGGCATACCAGGCAATGCTATAGAAAAATTTAATGACAGGCAACTCAATATCTCTTACAATGCCCTTTCAATTTTTATTAGAAAAATTACAAACATTAAAAAAAGATCAAGGTGGGCAGAGCAAGATGGCGGAGGAGTAGGAGACCTGGATTTCATATGGTCTCAAGAATTCAGCTGGAGAGGGATCAAACCATTTTCACCACCTATGAACTCAACAGGACATTGAAGAAAAGAATAACAACAACTCTCTGAACAGAAAAGCGACCTCTTACTGGAAGGTAGGACTTCCGGAGAAGTGAATCCGAGGCGATATTTGGGAGGATAGATGGCGGGGGAGGGGGCCACCATTGGCCGCTTCTGGCAAGTGATAGAGCTGCGGAGCACAAAATCGGAATTTTAGAAGTTTGCTCCACGGAGGGACGTCGCTCCAGTGGCTAAGTGAGGGGTGGAACCCTCTCGGGACAGTGTGGTCTCAGGACCCTCAGGGTCACAGAAAGACCGGGGGTGACTTGAGTGCGGCAGAGCTCCCAGGTATCAGAGCGGGGAAACCGGCTGCAGAGACGGCTCTGAGCTCGGGGTTGCCATAAACCATGATCCGCAGTACAGTAGGGCCACTCTTCCTCCAGCAGAGATGCAACAAGCGGCAGATCTGGAATGATACCCCTCCCTTCCTGGGGAGGAGCAGCGCAGGAGCACACTGGAGGAATCAGCTGGGTTTGGAGACTCCACACCGAGTCGGGAGCCAGAGACAGAAACACTTGATCACAGGCCAGATGAGCATGGACTATGGCCAGAGACTTGGGACATGGGAGTGATTGACTGATTTCATCGAACAGATTAAAATATATCCTAACTCTAGTGTATGGCTTGGTCCTAGTCTCTTGCCTGATCACATTGTCTCCCTTTTTTTTTTCTTTTTTTTTTTAAATCTTCTTCTTTCTTTTTTCAAACAAATTCTTATCAATTCTTATTATAAAATTTTTTATAATTTTCATCTTTACAGTCATATTCCATCCCTTCATATCAACCCTTATTTTTGTACATATATAAGTTTTTCTTTCATTAAAATTTTGGAAGTCACTGTCTTCTAACACACCAAAATACACCCAAAATCTAGTGCATAGCACTGCTCTATGCACCACCCTGATCATATTTGATCATATTCTGGTTTTTTTTTGTTTTGTTCTGTTTTGTTCATTTTTATCTTTTTCTTTCTTTTTTTTTTTTCTCTTTCTTTCCCTTTTTTTTCCCCTGTTTCAGGTCTTTTCTGATTTGTTTAGAGTAGATGTTCTGGGGAAGTTGTTAACCTGTTACAATTTTGTTCTCTCATTCATCTATTCTCCTCTGGACAAAATGACAAGATGGAAAAAATCACCTCAACAAAAAGAACAAGAGGTAGTACCAACTGCCAGGGACCAACTCAATACGGACATTAGTACGATGTCAGACCTAGACTTCAGAATCATGATTTTACAGATACTAGCTGGGCTTGAAAAAAGCATGGAAGTTATTAGAGAAACCCTTTCTGGAGAAATAAAATAACGAAAATCTAACCATGTCAAAATGAAAAAGGCTATTAATAAGGTGCAATCAGAATGGGGGCTCTAACTGCTAGGATAAATGAGGCAGAAGAGAGAATCAGCGATACAGAAGACTAATAATGGAAAGTAAAGAAGCTGAGGAAAAGAGAGATAAACAACTACTGGATCACGAGGGCAGAATTTGAGAGATAAGCGATACCATAAGACAAAACAACATTAGAATAATTGGGATCCCAGAAGGAGAAGAAACAGAGAGAGGGGCAGAAGGCATATTGGGGCAAAGTATACCAGAGAACTTCCCTAATTTGGGAAAGGAAACAGGTATAAAAATCCAGGAGGCACAGAGAACCCCTCTCAAAATCAATAAAAATAGGTCACACCCTGACATCTAATAGTAAAACTTACGAGTCTCAGAGACAAAGAGAAAATCCTGAAAGTAGCTCAGGAGAAGAGATCTGTAACCTCCAATGGTAGAAATATTAGATTGGCAACAGACCTATCCACAGAGACCTGGCAGGCCAGAAAGGACTGGCATGATATCTTCAGAGCACTAAACGAGAAAAATATGCAGCCAAGAATACTATATCCAGCTAGGCTGTCGTTGAAAATAGAAGGGAAGATAAAAAGCTTCCAGGACAAACAAAAACTAAAGGAATTTGCAAACACGAAACCAACCCTCCAAGAAATATTGAAAGGGGTTCTCTAAGCAAGGAGAGAGCCTAAAAGCAACATAGACCAGAAAGGAACACCGACAATATACAGTAACCATCACCTTACAGGCAATACAATGGCAGTAAATTCATATCTTTCAATAGTTACCCTGAATATATATGGGCTAAATGCCCCAATCAAAAGACACAGGCTATCAGATTGGATTAAAAAACAAGACCCATCAATATGCTGTCTGCAAGAGACTCATTTTAGAACCAAAGACACCCCCAGATTGAAAGTGAGGGGGTGGAAAACCATTTACCATGCTAATGGACACCAAAAGAAAGCTGGGGTGGCAATCCTTATATCAGACAAATTAGATTTTCAAACAAAGACTGTAATATTAGATGACAAAGGATCCTACTTAAAGGGTCTATCCAACAAGAAGATCTAACATTTGTAAATATCTATGTCCCTAACATGGGAGCAGCCAATTATATAAAGCAATTAATAACAAAAACAATACAATAATTGTGGGGGACTTTAACACCTCCCTCATTGAAATGGACAGATCATCTAAGTAAAAGATCAACAAGAAAATAAAGACTTTAAATGACACACTGGACCAAATGGACTTCACAGACATATTCAGAACATTCCATCCCAAAGCAGGGGAATACACATTCTTCTCTAGTGCCCATGGAACATTCTCCAGAATAGATCACATCCTAGGTCACAAATCAGGTCTAAACTGGTACCAAAAGATTGGGATCATTCGTGCATATTTTCAGACCACAATGCTTTGAAACTAGAACTCAATCACAAGAGGAAAGTCGGAAAGAACTCAAATACATGGAGGCTAAAGAGCATCCTACTGAAGAATGAATGGGTCAACCAGGAAATTAAAGAAGAATTTAAAAAATTCATGGAAACCAATGAAAATGAAAACACAACTGTTCAAAATCTTTGGGATAGAGCAAAGGCAGTCCTAAGAGGAAAGTATATAGCAATACAAGCCTTTCTCAAGAAACAAGAAAGGCCTCAAATACACAACCTAACCCTACACCTAAAGGAGTTAGAGAAAAAACAGCAAATAAAGCCTAACCCAGCAGGAAAAGAGGAATAATCAAGATTAGAGCAGAAATCAATGAAATAGAAACCAAAAGAACAGTAGAACAGATTAACGAAACTAGGAGCTGGTTCTTTGAAAGAATTAACAAGATTGATAAACCCCTGGCCAGACTGATCAAAAAGAAGAGAGAAATGACCCAAATCAACAAAATCATGAATGAAAGAGGAGAGATCACAGCAACACCAAAGAAATACAAACAATTAAAAGAACATATTATGAATAATAATATGTTATTATTAGAACAAATAGAACAAATCTATGCCAGCAAATTAGATAACCTGGAAGAAATGAGTGCATTCCTAGGGATGTATCACTTACCAAAATTGAACCAGAAAGAAATACAAAACCTGAACAGACCTATAACGACTAGGAAATTGAAGCAGTCATTAAAAATCTCCCAACAAACAAAAGCCCAGGGCCAGATGGCTTCCCAGGGGAATTCTACCGAACATTTAAAGATGAATTAATACCTTTTCTTCTGAAACTGTTCAAAAAATAGAAATGGAAGGAAAACTTCCAAACTCGTTTTATGAGGTCACCTCGATCCACAAACCAGACAAAGACCCCATCCAAAAGGAGAATTACAGACCAATATCCTTGATGAGCATGGAGGCAAAAATTCTCACCAAAATACTAGCCAATAGGATCCAACAGTACATTAAAAGGATTATTCAATACGACCAAGTGGGATTTATTCCTGGGCTGCAAGGCTGGTTCAACATCCACAAATCAATCAATGTGATACAATACATTAACAAAACAAAGAACAAGAATCATACGATCCTCTCAATAGATGCAGAAAAAGCATTTGACAAAGTACAGCATCCTTTCTTGATCAAAACTCTTCAGAGTATAGGGATAGAGGGTACATACCTCAATATCATAAAAGCCATCTATTTAAAACCCACGGCGAATATCATTCTCAATGGGGAAAAACTGAGTGCTTTCCCCCTGAGGTCAGGAACGTGGCAGGGATGTCCACTATCACCACTGCTATTCAACACAGTATTAGAAGTCCTAGCCACAGTAATGAGACAACAAAAAGAAATCAAAGGCATCCAAACTGGCAAAGAGGAAGTCAAACTCTCACTGTTTGCAGATGATATGATACTTTATGTGGAAAACCGAAAAGAGTCCACCCCAAAACTGCTAGAACTCATACAGGAATTCAGTAAAGTGGCAGGATATAAAATCAATGCACAGAAATCAGTGCCATTCCTAAATTCCAGCAACAAGACAGAAGAAAGAGAAATGAAGGAGTCGATCCCATTTACAATGGCACCCAAAACCATAAGATACCTAGGAATAAATCTAACCAAAGAGGTAAAGGATCTGTACTCAGAATACTATAAAATACTCATGAAAGAAAGTGAGGAAGACACAAAGAAATGGAAAAACTTTCCATGCTCATGGATTGGACGAACAAATATTGTGAAGATGTCAATGCTACCTAGAGCAATCTACACATTCATGGCAATCCCCTTCAAAATACTATCCACTTTTTTTCAAACAAATGGAACAATTAATCCTAAAAGTTGTATGAAACCAGAAACGACTTCGAATAGCCAAAGGAATGTTAAAAAAAAAAAAAAAAAAAAGCAAAGCTGGCAGCATCACAATTCCGGACTTCAAGCTCTACTACAAAGCTGTCATCCTCAAGACAGTATGGTATTGGCACAAAAACAGACACATAGATCAATGGAACAGAATCGAGAGCCCAGAAATGGACCCTCAACTCTATGGTCAACTTATCTTTGACAAAGCAGGAAAGAATGCCCAATGGAAAAAAGACAATCTCTTCATCAAATGGTGTTGGGAAAATTGGACAGCCACATGCAGAAGAATGAAACTGGACCATTTCCTTACACCACACACAAAAATAGACTCCAAGTAGTTGAAAGACCTAAACGTGAGACAGGTTTCCATCCAAATCCTAAAGGAAAACAAAGGCAGCAACCTCTTGGACCTCAGCCGCAGCTACTTCTTCCTAGAAATATCGCCGAAGGCAAGGGAAGCAGGGGCAAAAATAACTATTGGGACTTCACCAAGATCAAAAGCTTTTGCACAGCAAGAGAAACAGTCCACAAAACCAAAAGACAACCGACAAAATGGGAGAAGGTATTGGCAAATGACATATCAGATAAAGGGCTAGTATCCAAAATCTATAAAAAACTTCTTAAACTTAACACCCAAATAACAAATAATCCAATCAAGAAATGGGCAGAAAACATGAACAGACATTTTTCCAAAGAAGACATCCAAATGGCCAACAAACATATGAAAAAGTGCTCAACATCGCTCGGCATCAGGGAAATCCAAATCAAAACCTCAATGAGATATCACCTCACACGAGTCAGAATGGCTAAAATTAACAAACCAGGAAATGACAGATGTTGGCTGGGTTGCAGAAAGAGGGGAACCCTCCTACACTTTTGGTGGGAATGCAAGCTGGTGCAACCATTTTGGAAAACAGTGTGGAGGTTCTTCAATAAGTTGAAAATACAGCTACCATACGATCCAGCAATTGCACTACTGGGTATTTACCACAAAGATACAAATGTAGGGATCCAAAGGGGTACATGTACCCTGATGTTTATAGCAGCAATGTCCACAATAGCCAAACTGTGGAAAGAGCCAATTGTCCATCGACAGATGAATGGATAAAGAAGAAGTGGTATATTTATACAATGGAATATTATGCAGCCATCAAAAGGAATGAGATCTTGCCATTTGCAACAACGTGAATGGAACTGGAGGGTGTTATGCTTAGCAAAATAAGTCAATCAGAGAAAGACATGTATCACATGATCTCACTGATATGAGGAATTCTTTATCTCAGGAAACAAACGGAGGGTTGCCGGAGTAGGGGAGGGTGGAAGGGATGGTGTGGCTGGGTGATCGACACTGGGGAGGGTATGTGCTATGGTGAGCCTTGTGAATTGTGCAAGACTGTTGAATCACAGATCTGTACCTCTGAAACAAATAATGCAATATATGTTAAGGAAGAAAAAAATAAGAAGATAGCAGGAAGTGAAGAATGAAGGGGGGAAATCAGAGGGGGAGACGAACCATGATAGACAATGGACTCTGAAAAACAAACCGAGGGTTCTAGAGGGGAGGGGGTGGGAGGATGGGTTAGCCTGGTGATGGGTATTAAAGAGGGCACGTCCTGCATGGAGCACTGGGTGTTATGCACAAATAATGAGTCATGGAACACTACATCAAAAACTAATGATGTAATGTATGGTGATTTACATAACAATAAAAATTAAAAAAATACAGAGATACTGAATCACTATGTTGTATAGCTAAAACTAATGTAATATTGTATGTAAATTAAACTCAAATAAGAATTTTTTTATATGAAGGAAAAAAGAAGATCAAAACAAAATCCCTATGAATCCTTCATCTAGCTTCAACAACCATCCACATATACCATAATTGTTTCTGCACCCTACTCCCATGTTTGCTTATACATTTTAAAGGAAATCCAGATGTCATGGTATTTCATCCCCAAGTACTTCATTATACATGCAACACTAGTCTAGAATTTCCTTACCTAACCACACGACATTATTATGCAAAAACACAATTAATCATGACTTCTTGAAATCAGCAAATAATAGTCCATATAAATTTCCCTGACTACCTAGAAATGTCTTTTTATAATCAGTTTATTTGAATCAGGATCCAACTGTGTACTGCTCATTATATTTGTTATATGTTTCAAATATTTTTAGGTTCTTTTTAATCTACATATCTCTCTCTCTTTTTTCTCTCCACCCCCACTCTTTGGTTATGACATTGACTTCCTGAAAATAATTCAGCAGTTATCTTACAGAACGTCTACATTCTAGAATTAGCTAATTTTTTTCTTGTGGTTGCAATCACACATGATCCTTGCTTTACTATTCTGTTATCTCCTGAACATAGGAAGTTAAATCTAAGGACTTTACTAGATGTAGGCTCATTATTTTCATTTGGCCTGAATAGATAGTCTGTGGGCTCATACTACATCCCATCAGAAGATTCATAAATTTTTACTGTCTCATTTTCCTTGATGTAAAAATGAGCAAGGGATTCAAGTTTGGACTGTGTGATCCCTTCATTGTAAGATCCCTAATCACCTCTACATTTACTGATTTTATCATCTGGATCAATCAGAATTCAGTCAAAAAACTAAGCCATTCTCTTTATTTATGGTACTAATGACAGGCAAACAATTTGACCTTTGCAAATGAGGGGGGAGGTGGAAAGGAAAGAGTCTGGAAGGGACGTGTCAAGACCAAAGAAACAATCAGTAACCTATCTGCCTGAAAATTTGCAACAGGAATGTCAGCGAGGGCCAACTGTGCACAGCCACTGAAGCTGGATGAAAAAAGAGGTAGGTGGAATCTCTGGGAGACCATGCTTCTCTAGCATTCAGATCTATGATGTGTAGCTAACTTTCGGTTAGACTGGGGCCACTGTTGATCTCCAGGCCAGCACTTAGGAAAATGAGCTGAATGCATAGCAAAGGAAAATGAGGATGTATGTGGTTGGCCAGATACCTTGCATCTGTCTGTCACCATGGTTACTCACACTGACCCTCTAAAATTTATAGTTTTGGCTTCACATTGCCTTCTAAATTTTGGACAAATTCCCTTTTTTACTCAACTCTAGTGTGTATCCATACAAAGAAGGGAATTCTAGTAAGCATAATTGCTGGCCTTAGCCATGCTCACATAACACAACCCAGTACACCATCTATTGATGGTATTTAATTAAGGGCTGTACAATTGTGATTTTCTAATTCCATAATTCTACATTCCATTTCTGCATTTCCTTCTGTATTTATTAGCTCAAATCCCTTTCTATAGAAAAAATTTCCTTATTCACTAGACCTATTTGGTAACCCAGAAACATATGTCACAGAAGTAGAATAAATGTTAAATTCCTATTAATTATAAATTTTCAGGATAATGAGTTATTGTCCTAACAACTTTCAATGGTGTCTGGTGAGCAACACTTTGTTTTCTCTCTCATTTTTATCCCTTCCATCTCCTTATTGCGGGGGGGGGGAGGTCTGCCATTTTGAGCTCCTGGCTTTCCTATACTTTCTTTTTAAGTCAATTGCAATATTTGTTATAATGTTCAGATCACGCCAAATTTGTCCAGTGGTTCCCCTCTGTCATTTTGTACTTAAGTCTGCAACTTGTGCTTTGTGCCAGCTCTCAAAATTTTCCTCCCAAGTTACCACTCTGCATGTAGCTCTCCCCCATAGGGGTGATTTTTATTGGCTCGCAGTACCATCTCTTCTTTACTTCCTTTTATCTTTGATATTACAACCACACTGCTGTTAATATTATGCAGAATCTGTTGCCAGCAAGCATTTTGGCCAAATCTACCCTTGTCTGAGATTCCTGGCAAATTATTTTTTATCTAAGTTTGTTGAAAATATCATTCAGGTTTTTCTTTTAATATTTGTTCTGTTTTATGAGAGAATTTTATAAAATGCTACATTTACCATCATGATCTTCCCATTGAAATTTCACCCATAATCTTTGGAGAGCTTTAACCATTAGGAATCTCTTTATTAAATTTATTCAGAAATCTATGCCCTTGAAGCTTTCACAGGAGTTTTGATTCCCTACTTGTAGACTCTTAAGTTTAATTCCTCTTGCTTAAGACATGTCTTTAAAAATCCAACCAGTTACCATACCCCTACTGAATCTTCTTTGCCCTTGGGCATTCTCTCATTTCCTTTGAACACTTTTTACATATCCAACATAAGGACTGTGGACTAATCTGCATGTCCAGACTTGGAGCTCTGCAATAACAAGGGTGACATGGAGAATTAATTTTTCATCGAAACTTTGAGTTCCCATTGGAAGAAATGGAGATAGATGAGCTAATGGTTATGTCCAGAAGCATCCAAACAAGCTTAGAAAAAAAAAAGAGAACATCAATGATGCAACAAAATCAAGAATATAAAGGAGTATCCGGGAAGGAACTCATCTTCATTTAGGAGTAAGATAATGATGTATGCTTACATTCAGTCATTTGGCAAATGGTTAATGAGTGAGGCACCCTCCTAAACATGATAGGCACTGATCTGAGTACCAGTTTAGTCAACAAGGAATTGTGCTTAATCTAAATCTGGTAGAGTTCTTCCAAAGTTCTTGGGAGCTTATTCTATGTTTCTCAAAAGAGAAAAATAAAAACAGAAGGAGGAAGATAATATTTTGAAAGGCGGAAAAGATATCAGTGGTGGGAAATTCGTCTTTGAGGATTCTTGATCAGCAGTGTCAGGAGCTAGCCAAGATAGATAAAGAAAAGTTTCAGCAAGATATTCAGCAGAAATGGTAAAAGTAGAAAAAAAAGTCACCATAACACAATAATATTGGAAAAGGGGTTGTTGAGTGGTTATCACAGGCACAGCATAATTATTAGTTCTAGGATCCAGGAAAATGTCAAGGCTACTAAAGAAATACATGATTCCTGGACCTCAGTCACTTTAAAGATTTACAGATTGGAAACAATATTATAAATATAGTATTGTCACTCATGGCCATTTATATCTCCAGACAAGCATTCTGAGTTTCCTCTCCATTGTTCTTTAATTTGTTATCCCTATCTTCTCAACATGAATGGACAAAACTAAATCCATACCACAGGTGTGCTCTGATGACCATAGAGGTAAGTGAACTTAAACAATGTAAGGCCATCAGCCTTACTGATGAGCTGGTGAGGCTCTGGGTGAGTTTTATTTTTTCTTTCTTCAAGTCACTGTACACTCCCCACACTATGACACAATCTATTCTTTCAGTTATGAGAAATAATGGACAACTGTTCTAGATGGGTTCTCAGATCTTGTCTATGGAACTCTATGGCTCTGATTTTAAACAATGTATGAGAATCAACATTGGTAACTGATAATATAAAGTATTTATAGATAAATAGTGGCCATTACTGCTCCTTAGACATTTAGTGATAATTCTTAGTATCATATTTAGTCCACTAAACTTTTACTAGGTTGAAATCTTGTTGTTATGTAAGATTTGATGATGTTATTGCTATTTACTGAAATCTGAGTTATGAACAATAACTGATTAAAAATCAACAGGATTTTATTTAATTGGCCTCTTTTACTTTAAAATAAGCATAATTTATACCTCTAAAATCTGCACAACTTGTTTGACAAATTTGTGTGTGTGTGTGTGCATGTATGTGTGCATTTATTAAATGGGTAACTTGTGAATTTACATAAATGTTACTAAAGACATGTAAAAATTAATCTTCTCTTATTTATATATTCAACATCTCATTTATACTGAAAACAATCATATTTAAAGTAAATTCAGGACTCCTTCAGGGTCACCGGCCATCTTGATGACAATGGTCATCATCAATATTACTACTTTTAATCAGTATTTTAAAAACTATGGTCAACAAAAAATTTTGTTTTGATGAATATCGGTATCCTTTTATATCCTGCCCCCATATAATAAAGGTAAGTGTGATAAAATCCCAAACAGGACAAGAGGTTTGGAAAATTCAATGATTTAAAAATCATGAGATTAAATTTAAAAATTAATAATTATGGAAAACTTAAAGTCAACAACTTCACGGGAGGTGGGAATAGATGAGAAGCAAAAGAATCTTTTGCAATGTGCTCTTTTACTTCTTTTGTTCCTTCTTTAAATATTAAATAAGCATTGATTACTGTAGAGACAAATATCAAACCCAATTAAATGAGTAGTTAAATATTGACAAATGTCAAGTGGAGACCAATACTTGCTGCAGGGACAACAATGATTGATATTCGCTGGGAATAGGTTTAGTCTACACCCATATTATTTTCACCAACATAACTGCAAATTCTCTCTTTTAGCATCTTTAACTTTTATAATGTAAAACACTATTTTTTCCAAATTTATTTTGGAACAACTAGTTTAAAAGACCAGGAGTCAAATAAGTATTTCCTTCTTGTAGCCAAAACAAACTAACACATATATAAATATTTAGATAAGTTTATGAATTGTGTTAAATATGAGCGTCCTAGAGACCTTAAACTAGGCAGTTAGGGCATTTCATTTTTATACACATTTGATACAGGTGTTACTCTCATGGAAATCCCTTGAGTACAGATGGTTTTCAGAATTTAGAGTTTTTCAAATTTATAAAAGAAATATGAAGGCACATGCCAGCTATTAACCAATAAATACCCTTTTGTGGATAGAAAAGCACTCCATAACCAAACTCATTAGTATTTCGGCAGCAAGGGACATCAATACTCACACTAAGCAAAATAAAGGAAAACAAAACAAAACACAGTCTCATTTTGGTTCAGTTTAGGTCTATGTGGCAAAATCAATTTTTGCTAATTTAAGGAGAAAAACTTTGTTTTAGGTTATTACATTGCTTAGATCCATTTTTAAAGTTAGTTCAAAACTTTTAAATCATTAAGCAGTCATATTATTTTTAAAAAATAGTGTGGGGGGAGGACTATTGTTTTCCTCATTCAATTAAATGAATATTCTCCATAGCATCTTGATAAGAAGTGATCTCACCCACTAAATTATATTCAGCAAAGGATAATTCATCAGTGATTCCTAGAAAGACTTCCCAGTCATGTGGGAAGCAGAAAGGGAGGTTTGCTTTAAACAGACAGAGAAGGTAACCATGGCTGGCTCTCACATCACCCACTGCACCCCTTGGGTTCACTGATCTTTCCTATTACCCATGTTCTCTGATTCTTGTGCCTCCAATTGTGGTCTCAAGACCAGCAGCATTTGCAGTAACTGGGATCTTATTAGAAATGCAGAGTCTCCTGGAAAACAGTACGGAGGTTCCTCAAAAAGTTGAAAATAGAGCGACCATATGACCCAGCAATTGCACTACTGGGTATTTACCCCAAAGATACAAAAGTAGGGATCAAAAGGAGTACATGCACCCCAATGTTTATAGCAGCAATGTCCACAACAGCCAAACTATGGAAAGAGCCAAGATGTCCATCAACAGATGAATGGATAAAGATGTGGTATATATACACAATGGAATATTATGCAGCCATCAAAAGGAATGAAATCTTGCCATTTGCAACGATGTGGATGGAACTGGAGGGTATTATGCTGAGCAAAATAAGTCAATCACAGAAAAGACATGTATCATATGACCTCACTGATATGAGGAATTCTTAATCTCAGGAAATAAACAGGGTTGCTGCAGTGGTGGGGGGTGGGAGGGATGGGGTGACTGGGTGATAGACATTGGGGAGGGTATGTGCTATGGTGAGCACTGTGAATTGTGTAAGACTGTTGAATCACAGACCTGTACCTCTGAAACAAATGATACATTATATGTTTAAAAAAAAAAAAAAGGAAGAAGATAGCAGGAAGGGAAAAATGAAGGGGGGGGGAATCAGAGGGGGAGATGAACCATAAGAGACTATGGACTATAAGAAACAAACGGAGGGTTAGAGGGGGGGGGGGGGGGGGGGGATGGGTTAGCCTGGTGATGGGTATTAAAAAGGGCACATTCTGTGTGGGGCACTGGGTGTTATACCTAAACAATGAATCATGGAACACTACATCAAGAACAAATGATGTAATGTATGGTGATTAACATAACATAACAAAAAATAATTAATTAATTAAAATAAAATAAAAAGAAATGCAGAGTCTCAGTTCCTATTCCAGTTCAATGAAACCAGTATCTACATTGTTTTTTGTTTTTTTTTTTATTTTTCCTGAAAAAACCATCTTTTTTTTTTCTGAGAGCTTTTTTTTTGGGAGGGGGTTATAATTATGTTATCTTAATCACCATACATTACGTCATTAGTTTTTGATGTAGTGTTCCATGATTCATTGTTTGCGTATAACACCCAGTGCTCCATGCAGAACGTGCCCTCTAGATTTTAAAAAGATTCTGAGGATTCTAAGAAAAACATAAACTGATTAATAAGGATCCACCACATGGGAAAAGAAAGTCTCAGCTGCTTCTATAGAGCCCTCTTTCCACCCTTATCATTGTTTCTGAAATTTCCATTCACTCACTTTGCTTAATGTTTGTACTTTAGGGAAACTTTCATATAAATGATAAAATTTTCCCTGTATTAGGATAAAGTGTTAAACCCTTAGCTTCTGGGTGGATTTCCCAGGATAAAAACTATACCTGGAAAGTGCACACAGAGGGAGTCCACATAATCCATGGCTTGGTAGGAAGGATTATTATAGAGACTAGAACTATCGTGGTCTTTTCTAAAAAAGTCCAGAAGAACTGGGCCAATTTATGGGTCTTGACCTTAGGTGAATAAAACTGGCTACAAAAATCTATCTGCACATAAGCTACTATCTCAGAAAGGCCTCTGGATCTAAGATTCATGGTAATACAGAGTTTTATGAGATATTGGAAGTACTATAATTCCCTCTTGGTTTTGTTGCTTTTATTTCTTGGGTTTATTCCCCAGCTTCCCTTTCCTTTACCAGAGGGACCTCTAGGTTTGTCTCAAGGGGCAGTCAAAAAAGGAGGAAGCTATGGATACCATATTTTTCTTCAAAGCCAGTTTCTAAAGAAATAGAATCACAAGAACCACTAAGAGGCAAACACTTAGAGTCCCTGCTGCCTATAGCAAGAGAAAAAACAGAACTGATAAATAGCCCTGAGGCTTAATGATATAAGGGCTAATGTGTGGTCCCCTGCAGCGTAAGTTTTGGCTCTAAAGAAATTTTTAAATATTATTTTTTTAGAAGATAGCTTGTTAGATTTTCTGAAAGCCTTAAAATATACCCTGTTCCAGTTGTTCCATGCCAAGTGGAATGAGTAAGCAGGTAATGATGTAGGAATGTTGGGAAGGAGAAAGCAGTTTAATTTAGCTACGCAATGATCAATTGAAGAGAAAATGAATGAAAGATTCAGAGTCATGTAATGATGCATTTTATCTCTTACAATCAGGATTAATTACAAAACCTTTGACAATTTGGGGATTCAATTCACTTGAATCCTGATAAATTACAGACAATATATTAAAGTTTACAGAATTTGAGATTTACAAGCTGATTTAATGACAAAATGTATTTTCACTGATAGAAAAGGCAGTTTATATTAAAAAGGAGTATGTCTGACATTTTTCTGCATCTTCCTAAATATATAGGAATCACAGCATTTCTTATTATTTGTTTCTGCATAGAAACAATTTGTTTCTGCATTAGAAAAGCCCTGCAAAAATCTTCTCCCAAAGCAAGAGGGGGAGAAAAAAAAGTGTTTCTTCACAGCTGTAAAAAGAGTATAACCCAGAATTACTATTTGAAGTTAGTTGTTTTATTAGGGGTTTGCTAAAATAATTATATCTTCAATTTCACAGGGCACCTGGGTGGCTCAGATGGTTGAATCTGCCTTCGGCTCAGGTCATGGTCCCAGGGTCCTGGGATCGAGCCTCACATTGGGCTCCCTGCTTGGCGGGGAGCCTGCTTCTACCTCTCCCTCTGCTGCTCCCCCTGCCTGTGCTCTCTCACTCTTTCTGTTAAATAAATAAAATCCTAAAAAATAATAATAAATAAAAATTAAAAAATAAAAATTCAATTTCACTTAATAACCTAGTTTGTTAATAAATATAGAAATACTGGCAAGCCTTGTTATCATAGATTTTTAATACCATCCCATATAGGCGCACTTGGGTGGCTCAGTCGTTAAGTGTCTGCCTTCAGCTTGGATCATGATTTTAGGGTCCTGGGATCAAGCCCCACATCGGGCTCCCTACTCAGCAGGAAGCCTGCTTCTCCCTCTTCCACTCCCCCTGCTTGTGTTCCCTCTCTCGCTGTGCCTCTCTCTGTCAAATAAATAAATAAAATCTTTAAAAAATAAATAAAAAATAAAAATAAACCATCCCATATGGAGCTGACAAAGTTTTTCAATTGTAGCATGTTCAAGTTTGTATAAATATAAATTAATCTTCCATGGGTCCCTGTCATGATGAGACACTAGGTGCAATTTCACTATGAAATAACAATAGGGAAATTTGAAGGAGCCAAAACCTGAAATATTTGGAAAACAATGGTCATCATTCCTGTTTCTCAAAGACTGAACCTGAATCACTTTAAATTATTTTGTGTTGGGGCACCTGGGTGCTCGGTCATTAAGCGTCTGCCTTCTGCTCAGGTCATGATCCCAGTGTCCTGGGATAGAGCTCCACATTGGGCTCCCTGCTCTGCAGGAAGCCTGATTCTCCCTTTCCCACTCCCCCTGCTTGTGTTCCTGCTCTCGCTATCTCTCTCTATCAAATAAATAAATAAAATATAAAATAAAAAAAATAAAAATAATAACAAAAAAATTATTTTGTACTGAGTTTCTATTCTCTTGAACACTGAGTTCTGGGTTTGGGTATCAGATGATGGAACTCAAAATTTTACTTGAGGGTGTGTGTGAGGAAGGATGAGTAAGAAGAAGGCAGCCAAACAGTTATAATCAGGCATAGATAAATATATGCCTACTAGAACTATTACTAATAATAACAGTAGTACTCAGCAGACAACCAGGACTACTATGAATAATTACAACCAATTTTTGGAGGTTTACCTAAATAGGCATCATGCTAGTTTATTTTATATATTAGGGCATATATTTTATTTGCACGAAACAAAAAAATCTCATTTGAACCAGCTTAAACAACAAGAGGAAATGTATTGAATCATAACTAGTAAACAGGATTAAGTTTTCAGACAATTAGGGATAAAATTCCACAAGACTCTCTTTATCTCTCATAGTTGTTATTTTGCTTATTGCCTTCTTTAAGGGACTGAGGGAAAAGGTTGCCAGTACTTTGAGGGTTACATCTCCTCAGCTTTGCCGCCAGATAAAAAGGGATTCTCCAAATCCCAACTCTACAAAAGTGAGACATCCTTAAGAAGAGTCCTCATGGGGGGCACCTGGGTGGCTCAGATGGTTAAGCATCTGCCTTTGGCTCAGGTCATGGTTTCAGGGTCCCGGGATCAAGCCCTGCATCGGGCTCTCCGCTCAGCAGGGAGTCTGCTTCTCCTTCTCCCTCTACCTGCCCCTCTGCCTGCTGAGCACTCTCTCTCTCTCTGTCAAAGAAATAAATAAAATCTTTAAAAAAAAAAAGAAGAGTCCTCATGGATACTGCCCTAAACCAAGTATTCTTAAGAGAATGTCCAAAGTCTTAACAACACTAGCCTAGAGTGGATTAGGTATCTACCCTTAGAATAATTAGGATAAACAGAGAAATAGCCCAGTTCATATGTGGGTCTCATGAAAAAAATGCATAAACACTCTGGTGGGGGTAGGATAGGAGAGACAACTGTAAAAAAACATGGTATGGTCACAGCTATTGGTGACCAAATAAACCATCTCAATTTGTTTCCATGTGATTTCTGGTTGTCACAAGAATCATTCAAACTATAAACAGAACTTTATTTTAGAGAGAAAGAAGTTGTCCTTTTCATGTAATTAGTGAATTGTAGATCTAAGATGTGAACATAGATTTATCTACTCTGGTCACCAGTACTACTCTGAGACCAGGGCAAGCACGGACTGCCTCGATCCATGCCTCAAGGCATCTATGTACCTCATTTTGTACTGACACTTTCAGTGTCAGTATAGCAGTATCCATAGTGGCTTCCTTTTGAAAAAAATTTATTTTGTATTTTGAGAGAGAGAGAAAGAGTACATGCAAGCACAGGGTGGGGAGGGGCAGAGGGCGAGGGAGAGAGAGAATCCCAAGCGAGTTCCACACCCAGCACAGAACCCAAGGCAGGGCTTGATCTCACAATCCTGAGATCATGACCTGAGCCAAAAGCAAGAGTCCTACACATAACCGACTGAGTCACCTCGGCACCCCTCCATAGCGCTTGCTAAATATGTTTAAGTCCCTGTCCAGAGCTTGGGATTGCTTGGGGCTGATAGTGCCATCCTGGTGGGATGGATGCTTGTCACTGGCTCTTGCATATCCACCTTCTGGTTTCTGTGCTACTTCCAGTTTATAGCCTGCAGTCAATGAGGGTGGTGGCAGGCAACCTTTTCCTGTTGGCTGTCTCCTACCCTACTTCTACTGCAAACACCCAGGATAGTAACTCCAGTCCCTCTGAAAGCTCCATGTCCTGTGTCAATCATTCCTTCAGGATGGTCATGCCTATCTCTTCTGAGGATTTTCCAGATTCCTGCTCCACATTGCCAAGGGGCTTTTCTGATGCTCTCCTGCCTCAGATCAATGTGGTGAATTTGTGCTCCCCTAGGTCATTCTTGAGCTGTGCCAGAACGATGGGAATTTCTTATGCAAATGGTACTGCTCTTATTCCATCCATAGGCTTCCAGCCTATCCAAACTGTAGGTGGTACAGTGTGGAAGGCAGGAGTGTCATCACATTTAAAGAAACACTATGAATACAGTCTAAGATTCTGAGAAGACTTCTTTGGAAGATGTGTTGTTCTATGTTTACAAAGGCTCAAATTCAGATCACACATACACACACACACATAAAAACAAATCACATTTTCCTGTGTAGCCTGAGTAAGACTTGCCTTTGTGTTCATCATCAACAAAGCACAGTAACAATCTTTGAGAAAGTCATTGGAAGCCAGTTTACACAGGAAGCATGAAGGATGATGCAATGTCATGAACAATAATGTAGTCAGCATGAAACAAATTGTATCAGGGAATTGCTGAGGCAAGAAGATCTGTATTGTTTCTCTATTAACTGGTCCCAAAGAGCCATGGCACTATAAGAAATAACAGCTTTGCTAACTTTTTGTAGTGGTGAGAGATACAAAATTAGCCAAGAAAAGGATATCAGGCAGTGAACAAGAAGAGTTGGTTCTTTAACTGGAATAGGGAGAGACGGTGTCTGGAAACCAGGAAGAATCTTCATAAACCCTGGTGGGACAATAAGCAAACTACCTCTGCTCTGCCCATAATTCTAAATATATATCAATAATCACTATAAACTTACATGGGTCCATTAGTTTTATAATGTATTTTTAAAGCAAATTGTTTGTGTAAACAAAAAGCCCTCAGAAATATTTTCCTGGGGATATATACACCCTAGGGGCCTAGTGGCAACACTCTGGTCTTTAATAATCAGACTTTGAGAATAGGCAAGTGAAGTAGCTATAATCCAGTGTGTTAAGTTCTACAGCTCTCTTTAAGTACTATGGAATAAGTGCATAAATTACTATGAGAAACAGGGAACTTTACTGCTGGCGCAGAGAAAGTGGGGTAAAAAACAGGCGATATTTGCATGAATTCTTAAAATATTAGTTGACATAAGGATTATTTCTTAAACAGTATGTATTAAAGGCTTCTTGAAGTTTGTTATGAAAAAGTAAAGCTTGTATCATATCTTTTTTTTTTAAGATTTTATTTATTTGACAGAGAGAGACACAGCAAGAGAGGGAACACAAACAGGGGGAGTGGGGGAGGGAGAAGCAAGCTTCCCACAGAGCAGGGAGCCCGATGCGGGGCTCGATCCCAGGACTCTGGGATCATGACCTGAGAGGAAGGCAGATGTTTAACGACTGAGCCACCCAGGTGCCCCAAGCCTGTATCGTATCTTGTAAGATAATTTTTCTCTCTGCAGAATATTGTCAAGATGTTTATCACTTTGAAAATTAAAGCCAAGACTGGGATTAATATGGTGGGAATCTTTTAATCCAAACTCCATTGTATATCAGAAGCAAGAGTAAGCATGTACTGGTCAATACATTCTCAAAAGAAAGTTCTGAATTTTTAAACATGTCTGTATAAATAAGCTGATCCAAGAATAACTTGATTACCACTATTTAACAGAAGTCTTGAAAGAAATAATTGAGAAGAAACAAAGTATCCTTTGAGTTTACCATGTGTAGGAGGAAGGGAGACTATTGATACTCTCACTAATAGATCATAAGCATCAGTTCTTTACAGTGAAGGCCCAATACAATCTGTGGTAGAGAGCATTACTGCATAGTAGTTAATGGCTCAGGAATGTGGCAGCCTCAGTTTACAGCATGCAATCATATCCCAGTTGTCACGCTTACCAGATGTGTCACTAGTGAAAACTACTTATTCACTCAATGTTTCATCTGCAAAATGGGAATAATAGTACCTATCTCATAGAATTGTTATAACAATTAAATAGAATAGTATCTGTGAATTGTTTGGATCATTTCCTGGCACATGCAAAGGTATAGTAAATGCCGCTTATCATTATTTTGCTAACAATGAGAACAATGATTATCTAGCAGTTTCTGAGTCAGAAAAGAGCAGAAGCCATTAATGCTATCATCAATGTGTGCTACATCCTTCATGTCTGGATAAATTCCAAGACTCATTACTATCGTCCACATATGGCTCACAAATGGGAGAATTAAAGTGGAAGGATTAATTAAATATATGCAGGAAATTGTGCCATTACAAAACTTTCATTTTTATATAAATTCCATTATTTTAGAAATCCTCACACCAGATACATCAATTCCAGATGGTTTATAAATTTAAAAGTGAAGAGACAATGTAGTTTCAAGAAGAAAATACAGAATATTTAAATGGAAAAGACTGACACAATTAAGAAAGTAAAAGGCAAGCTGCATTAAGTAGTATGGACATTTTAATGATAATATTTCTTCCAATCCATGAATATGGGATGTCTTTCAATTTATCTGTGCCTTCTTTAATATCTACTATCAATATTTTATAATTTTCAACATTCTAGGTCACAAATCAGGTCTCAACCGGTACCAAAAGATTGGGATCATTCCCTGCATATTTTCAGACGA
>NW_027397114.1:2740049-2741741 GCF_003265705.2 Callorhinus ursinus
GGGCACTAGAGAAGAATGTGTATTCCGTTGCTTTGGGATGGAATGTTCTGAATATGTCTGTGAAGTCCATTTGGTCCAGTGTGTCATTTAAACTCTTTATTTCCTTGTTGATCTTTCGCTTAGATGATCTGTCCATTTCAGTCAGGGAGGTGTTAAAGTCCCCCACTATTATTGTATTGTTGTCAATGTGTTTCTTTGCTTTTGTTATTAATTGCCTTATATAATTGGCTGCTCCCATGTTCGGGGCATAGATATTTACAATTGTTAGATCTTCTTGTTGGATAGACCCTTTAAGTAGGATATAGTGTCCTTCCTCATCTCTTATTACAGTCTTTGTTTTAAAATCTAGTTTGTCTGATATAAGGATTGCCACCCCAGCTTTCTTTTGGTGTCCATTAGCATGGTAAATGGTTTTCCACCCCCTCACTTTCAGTCTGGGGGTGTCTTTGGGTCTAAAATGAGTCTCTTGCAGACAGCATATTGTTGGGTCTTGTTTTGTAATCCAATCTGATAGCCTGTGTCTTTTGATTGGGGCATTGAGCCCATTTACATTCAGGGTAACTATTGAAAGGTATGAATTTAGTGCCATTGTATTACCTGTAAGGTGACTGTTAACTGTCTGTTGTCTGTGTTCGTTTCTGCACTTTGCTGCTTTTAGGTTCTCTCTTTGCTTAGAGGACCCCTCTCAATATTTCTTGGAGGGCTGGTTTCGTGTTTGCAAATTCCTTTAGTTTTTGTTTGTTCTGGAAGCTTTTTATCTCTCCTTCTATTTTCAATGATAGCCTAGCTGGATATAGTATTCTTGGCTGCATATTTTTCTCGTTTAGTGCTCTGAAGATATCTTGCCAGTCCTTTCTGGCCTGCCAGGTCTCTGTGGATAGGTCTGTTGCCAATCTAATGTTTCTACCATTGTAGGTTACATATCTCTTCTCCCGAGCTGCTTTCAGGATTTTCTCTTTGTCTCTGAGACTCGTAAGTTTTACTATTAGATGTCGGGGTGTTGACCTATTATTATTGATTTTGAGAGGGGTTCTCTGTGCCTCCTGGATTTTAATGCCTGTTTCCTTCCTCACATTGGGGAAGTTCTCTGTTATAATTTGCTCCAATATACCTTTGCCCCTCTCTCTCTCTCTTCTTCTTCTGGGATCCCAATTATTCTAATGTTGTTTCGTCTTATCGTATCACTTATCTCTCGAATTCTGCCCTCGTGATCCTGTAATTGTTTCTCTCTCTTTTTCTCAGCCTCTTTATTTTCCATCATTTGGTCTTCTATATCGCTGATTCTCTCTTCTGCCTCATTTATCCTAGCAGTTAGTGCCCCCATTTTGGATTGACCTCATCAATAGCCTTTGTGATTTCGATTTGGTTAGATTTTAGTTCTTTTATTTCTCCAGAAAGGGTTTCTCTAATAACTTCCACGCTTTTTTCAAGCCCAGCTAGTATCTTTAAAGTCATGATTCTGAACTCTAGGTCCGACATCATACTAATGTCTGTATTGAGTAGGTCCCTGGCTGATGGTAGTACCTCTTGTTCTTTTTGCTGAGGTGATTTCTTTCGTCTTGTCATTTTGTCCAGAGGAGAATAGATGAATGAGAGAACGAAATGCTAACAGGTTTACAACGTCCCCAGCAAATATACTGTATACAAATCAGAAAAGACCTGAAACCAGGGGAAAAGAAAGGGAAAGAAAGA
>NW_027397114.1:2741841-2742137 GCF_003265705.2 Callorhinus ursinus
TATGATCAGGCTAGTGCATAGATCAGTGCCACACACTAGATTTTGGGCGTATTTTGGTCTGTTAGAAAAAAGTGCCTCCTAAAATTTTAAAGGAAGAAAGACATATATGTACAAAATAAGGGTTGATACAATGAAGGGATGGAAGATGACTGTAAAGATGAAAATTATAAAAGATTTTATAAAAGGACTTGGTAAGATAAGTTGTTTGAAAAAAGAAAGATTTAAGAAAAAAAAGAAAAAAAGAAGAGGAAAAGGGAGAGAATGTGATCAGGCCGGAGACTAGAACAAAGCCATAC
>NW_027397114.1:2742237-2742528 GCF_003265705.2 Callorhinus ursinus
ATTTAAGAAAAGAAAAAAAAAAGGAAAAAGGGAGAGAATGTGATCAGGCAGGAGACTAGAACAAAGCCATACACTAGTGATTTAGGGTATATTTTGATCTGTTAGAAGAAACTGTACCTCAAAATTTTAAAGAGAGAACAACTTATATATATATGCCAAAAATAAGGGTAACTACTATGAAGGGATAAAATATGACTCTAAAAATGAAAAATGAAAAATGTTTTTTTTTTTTTAAAAAGGGATTGATAAGATGTTGGTTAAAAAAAGGGAAAAAGAAAAATAAAAAAAAAC